>NW_025109661.1:170219-322690 GCF_011392965.1 Frieseomelitta varia
TCTCTCTCTCTCTCTCTCTCTCTCTCTCTCTCTCTCTCTCTCTCTCTCTCTCTCTCTCTCTCTCTCTCTCTCTCTCTCTATGTACAGGATGGAAAGAAAAGTTTGTCCGTGGCTATTTATCATAGATAAATTCCACACCTTCGATTTGATGGAAATATATGTAAAATATAATTCAAGAGTCAATTTTTGTTATTTTACATATATCGGAAAATGGACTCCCGAATTTCTAACCTAACGAAAATTGACTCTTGAATTTCAAGATCAAAATATTCTTTTTCGCATTGTATTCTACTCATCACGAAGATAAAAGAATCTAACAGAGTCCTCTTGAAACATGGCGAAAATGTTTCATAATTATTTAACGCGTGCGTCCTAACAGCGACTTTACGATTCTCTAGACGCGTGGATTTTTACGTAGTTTTCGTACTAGGTTATACTAACATTTAATTCATCATAGTTGTAGCATCAGTGCGAGTCTGAATAATCAAATGATGAAGACCAACTGTCAACGTTATTCGAAATATAAACAGTACATCGTCATAAAGTCGCTGTTAGCACTCACGCGGTATCGAACGACTCTTTTGCCATTTTTAGGTTGCGACGTTATGGCTCCTTTACCTTTGTGTTATCGAATAGAATACAGTGCAAAAAAAAAAAAAAAAAGAATTTCTTTTAACTTTAATAATCCAAGATGACGAAGATCAAGTTTGCGGCATCGAATGTAGAAAAATTCGTCTATGAAAACCACGGACAAACTTTCCTTTTTCCCACCCGTGTGTTTACGTGCTCCTCGAATCGAATTTTTGGAAATCGTTCACTCTGCTCTTTACGTTTGGCCGTATTTTCAAAACCCGGGATAATCCTTTCGCAGAAACAAAGCGAACGAAATTTTTACTCCCTACGATAAAAAAATAAATTCTCTCCCTCTCTCTCTCCCTCTCTCTCCTGTTTGTTTCGATTTCCCCGCGCAGAATTGGATGAATTTTATTCAGTCGGATGCCAATTTTTTCCAATGATTCTCCAAGTTGGCGAACGAACGAACGAGTCTGAGAAATGAGCCGTTGAATTTTGCAGATCGCGCATTCTAGCAGCAGCATGCAGCTACTGGCGCCTGCACCGGACCCGGTCTAGATCCGCGAAGGATCCACGGGGAAAATGAAGGGCCAGCGAAAGGACTGTTTGCGTTCGAAATCTTTTGGCCTTGGTTTGGAAATGGACAGAGATAGATGCCCTTGCCTACTCAGTTACACTTTTCGAAAATCGTGTCACGCACTTGCATACAAACACACGCGGAACAAAACTCAATTTTCACTCGTCGTTGGAAACTCAATGGGCACGATTGAAGCAACGACAACAACATTGGAACAACGTCGAGCGCACCAGCAGAGCTACATACGTACGTCACCGCGGTCTTCGACGATTTTTCGCCCTGCTGTTCCCTAGAGACAAGGATTTATTCGATTACGAAGAGGGAGGGGGGAGGGAGAGCAAACGAAAGAACAAACAGAGTTGGAGTTAAGAGGAAGCAATCTACAGTCTACTCGAAACTAGCTTTCCGCTCTTCGGAGACCAAGGAATCGTCAGTGAATCGGCGGTCCAAGTGGAGAGGCGAGGCTTTTCCTCGTGCAAGAGCGCAACTGTTGGCAAAAAATCAAGCTTCACGAATTCACAAAAGCCGCGGAAACGCGAAACACGGTCGGCGACGTCGCCGCTAATATCGTATGTGTCCCGAATCCTCGCTCGCATTCCACGCGCGTCGAACGTCACGTCGCACCGCGTCGTTAAACCACCACGTTCCATGCAATTTCCATATTCGATTCGAGCTCGATCGAAAGTACGCATCGTTGACAATTTGATCGCACTCGATTCGTCCATTGGGTGTGCACGGGATGGAAAGGAAAGTTTGTCCGTGGCTGTCGCAGGTGATTTGATGTAAAGCGACTGCCGCAAGATTGACCTTGACCTCAAGAATTTCAGATCAGAATTTTTTTTTTTTTTTTTTTTTGCATTATATTCTGGTCGTTACGAAGGTGAAACTTTTCCAAGTGACTGTGTAGGTCACAACCTAACGGTTTTCTTGAGAAATGGCAAACAAATTTCTTAATTGTTTGACATCGTGCACGAGTCCTAACAGCGACTTTACGGTTTTGGGTGATTATGGGTTTCTACTTTACGTAATTTTCACGTTAGGTTTCATTAAACTTTGATTTGTCATAGTATGTGGCATCAGTGCGAGTCTAAATAATAAAAGTAACTGTTGGCATTATTCGAAATATAAACATTACATCCACTCGTCCGACTAAAGTCGCTGTTAGAACGCAGTGCTGAATGATTAGGATTTAGAGGCTTTTTTGCCATATTTCAAGAGAACCATTTGACTGCGACCTATGATTCCTTGGAAAAGTTTTATCTTCGCGATGAGTAGAACACAATGCAACAAAAAAAAAAAAAAAATTTTTAACCTTAAAATTCAAAGTCAAGATCAATTTTGTGACAGGTTCTTTACACGTATTTCCATCAAATTGGAGATGTAGAATTCATTTATGATAGCCATGGACAAACTTTCCTTTCCACCCTGTGGAACTTTTCCTTTCACTTTCTTGCATCTTTGCTGCTCGCCTTACGATTTCCTCTTCAGTTTTAAGGTGTAAGCATCACTTATTGAAACTGCAAAATTAATTTAGTGTATTCAGAGCATCGAAACGTTATGTGTATAATTTTGATTCGTCAACGTTCCCAGTTTAACTTCAGAGAATTAACTGTAAAAATCCGATCACTTCGCATTTCGTAGGTTTGCAGTTTTTACTTTATTCTTTTCAATCGAGACCCTAAACTTGCACCACGACTCGATTGTTACAAGTTGTGGGAACTAACGAACTGTGTACTCCTTCGTTTCGTCGAAAGAAAAAGTAAATCGCGCGGAAGAAAGGAAAGAAGGAAGAAAGAAACGAACACGATGATGTGGCTACATTTGTTTTTTCCAGCAGACTCGCGAGCTGTCGTTCGTTATTCAAGGAATTGGAACCGAGAAAAGAAAAAAAAAAGAACGAGGGGAAAAAGGCTAGGAAAGAACGAAAGATCAAAGATCAGAAATAGATTGCAGCGCGTGAGGAATGGGGGGGGGGGGGGGGAGAGACGCGGTGAGTTCGAGAACGCGTTCCCGGCGGTTTTGCGGCTGGCATCCTCCTCTTCCCTCCCCCCGCAGCTACGATACAATTAACACTCGGTAATCATCCGTGCGCTCGCATTAGTGCGTCTAACCACCGGCACTCTGTAAATGTAAACAGCATGTAATTACCAGGAAATAAATGTTTTGAAAGTCCAAAATGGGAGAAACCGTTGCGAATCCGCGCCGCGGTATTAATTTTCCCTCGTCGATCGACCCGTAGTTTGATTTGATTTGGTTTGATTTGGTTTGGTTTGATTTTCGTTTGATTTCGTTTGCCGATTACGCTTTCTCCACCGGCCTCTCCCGCAAGCCCATTTTCGCCGCATCTGCTCCTGTAGGATGCAAGAACAGTTTGTTCGGCCAATTTGCCGATTTCGTTGCGCTCTCTCCCACCCTCCCGCTTCGATCTCTCCCCAGCAATCAACGCTGTCACTCTACTAACGCTCTAACTCCAAGGACCATTAATTTACGCCAACTCGCAACCGCACCCCGTTGTTATCGTTGTTATCCTCTCGATAATTACGCAACACGGGGGATCCTCCAGGAGTGACCTAACAGCCTAACGTTTAGCCTAGCATAGCCTCTGTAAATTTGTAAACTGCAAATGCTGTAAGAGATGAAATTCTGTTTCGTCCGCACATCGATCGCCAGGTGAAATATGAAAATAATTGCCGAACAATACAACTATCATCGCTGCTTCTTTCTTGTATTTTGCGCCAACCAATTAACGAGCAATTTCTCTCTCTCTCTCTCTCTCTCTTTCTCTTTCTATCTTCGGCAGAAGTATTCACAACTCTGAAATGTAAAAAGAAGAAGAAGAAAAAAAAAAATCAGCACCGAGAATGGCACCGTTCTTGTCATTCGCGGCGGCGTTATCGATTAAATCAGCCCCCGCGACTTTCACTAACTACGCGCTCTTGCAGCGTAGCGTAATTATTATCTACCGTTATAAACCAAACTCGCGTTACTCGCTCTCTTTCTCCATTCTTGATTCTTTCCCAAAAGTTTTCCCAAGGTGAAGGAAACAAATGTCCAGTCCGAACCCTCCGAAATTCGCGACGAAGAAAACATAACGTCGCGTCGTTCGTGATCGTCTGAAATAGTAAATCCAAGAATCGAAAGTACTTACCAAGCGGGGAGAGCGCTTAATTAATTATTAATTAATTAATGGAAAAGCCGCGCGACCATGCGTGCCCAATATCTGATGTCCGATGCAGCGAGCCGCACCCCTTTTCCTCCCTCGACGCGTTCAACGGCGAACCTTCTCTTCTATCTCGCGTGACCAAACAGATACGACGGAGAACGCTTCCTTTCGACAGTTTCTTTGTTGAAACTTCGCTAGTCCGCGATTCCTGTCGATCTTGCGATTGTTTCAAATCGGTCAAACGTCAAGGATAATCTTTCAAAAGTTTCCCCCTCTCTCACTCTGTCTTTTATTTATTATCGACGCATCTTTCTGTCGGTTTCCTTTATTTTTTTTTTTTGGTTTGTTTTCTTCTCGTATTTTCAGTGACAATCGCAAAACGGAGTGAGAAACACGGACGATACTTGAAATCGCCGATCTACGATCGTTCGTAACAACGAACGTGATGGTCGCGCGCTCGTCCATCGGAATCAAGGTCAATCCAACTGTAGACAGTCGTATATACTCGAGTACATATGCACTTGTGTAGCCGATCAGCCGTGTAGCCAGTCGCGCGGCGAAAAATTTTACACGCCGTGAAAACAACGAGGTGGATATTGAACAAGTGAATTTTCGTGAGAAAGTGAGCGCGTTAATTTTCACGCTGAAATTTCACGTACAATAGTCCCCAGTTTAAGCGTCTGTCGCTATCCCCACCAATTGGGACCATCCCCACTCTATACTACTTTACCATGCGACCGCGTGAAACATGACGCTTCCATGCGCAAAACAAACGACATGTGTAATACCAATATTGGCACCTGGTATCGAAACAATTGACTCTCATTCCCTCTCTTACCTTCGGTGAATACACCTGCCCGCTTAAGCATCCGGTTTCGGCCCCCAACTGTGGCCTACTGTACGTCCATGTACTCATGTATATATATCTAAAAAGACAGAGAGAAAGACGAGTAATTCGGTTGCGCACGAAATTCGTATTACTCGAGCGAGCACAACTTCAACAATCACGTCGAGAGAGGTTCTTTTTCCGTTTTTCGTTTCGTAGATCGACTGTTGTAAACTCTAAACACGCCCCGCGTTCTCCTCTCTCAATGAACAAGCACTACTCCGTAACGAAATTCTGGAAAAATAAGAGTCGGAGAATTATTTTTCGTACTACGAGCTTCTCTGTAGCAAGGAATCGATATATTGCAACAATATACTTCCTCTCTTAAATAGAATTTCTACCATCAAACGATACAATTTCTTCCTTTCTTTTCACTTCGCTTTGTTTCCTTTCCAGATGCTGTCCAAGCTTTGTTTTTTTTTTTTGAGTTTCGTTTCAAGTTAGCGGTATTCGCGAGACTTCATTCCACCCAATCTCGCCATCTGGCGATCGAGCGCCGATTAATCCGGGAATCAGCGAAATCGACGTTGTTGGCCGTCGATAATCACGATTGCCAAAACCACGTTATCGACCGACTTTGGTCAATGATTCAGCACAGAACGACACCGATGACGGGACGATAACGTAAATATGCTCAAAATTCGTTTATTTGTTATTTGATAATTCTCTCTCCAGTTTTTCTTTATAGGCGAGATTAAAACGTGCGTGAGAAATGCTAATGATTCTCGTTGAATACTTTTAAGAAAGATGTCGAACTTTATCAGAATCAACATACTGGTTGTACACGATCATTGTCTCATCCTGATTTTTATTAATATTTCCCGAAACTCCAGCTCTCAAACGATTACTCAAATTGAACGCAATCTATCTATCAAAAGAGTAATATCTGAATTTCATTTGTGGAATCGTCCTGCCATTTCTGTATATTACGCCTATTAGGCTGTTCAATTTTCGTACCTCTAAACACATTTCTCGATAATTGTTTTAACTGTTTCACTTCTCTTAGATATCTGCGAGATCTACCGATACGTTACACTTCGCCGAATATATATTTTCCATATTTTCCATTTTGTTCGTTGTACTGCAAACTTAATGTTAAAAATTGGTCAAGCGATATTAATTAATTTATGGTTGTTCTCTCGTCAAAAAATCTCAAAGAAAAGGTTTGCATAAATCCACAAATGCTCGCACATATCTAATGCTTCGAATTTAGTTGTCCAAATACGGTCAGGAACAGCGCACAATAAATGTACAGTAATGTGAAAACATCTGTTAACTGCGTTGAGAGTATTGTATACTAAAACTTAAATATTTAATAACCTGCTCCTCTCGACTAATCAACATTGACGATTTGTTCATGATAAAACATGATTCGAGTCTCGTCAAACCAAAGAAAAACCAATTGTTCCTTTCTTTTTTTTTTTTTTAAGCCATTCGTTACAAGAGCTGAAGCATAAAGTTCAGACCGGTAAGAATTCTCTACTTTATAACAAGAATAATATACAGCTAAAATGTATATAACTAAAATAGTGTATACGCATATATCATGTATATGTGTATATACACACACATATCGTAAAAATTCTAATATCGAACCTCGTAGACACTTTTTCCTCATAAATGCTAATCATTTTTACATACTTATATATAGATAAAATAAATGTATCGTTTACTCTCTTAAAAAGGGCTAAATGTTTTTAATTTATATAACGTGATGCGTATCGTAAAGATTCATTTTTGATTGAATTAGCAAAAAAATATGTTTCAGCTATATTTTCTATATTTTCTATAACAGGATGCTCACGCTGGCACACGTCGTTCCAATCCTTCACGCTACCACGTCGAAGATAAGATCAATTGCCACACACGAAGCTTAACCTTAACTATGTACACGCGTATCGCATTTGATTTTAATCTTTTGCGAAAATCGACGATGTGTTTCGTCATGCTACCGATAAGAAAAAGAAAAAATACATGGAATGGCAAATCCTATTTTCCCTTACGATAGAAATAATTATTAGAAGCAAGCAGCGACTCGGCTGAGACCATTTTCCTCTCTGTCTTTTTTTCTTTTTCTTTCCTTTTTTTTTTTGTTTACAAACACTGTCAGTTACCTCGACAACGCTCGAGTTCAAAATCTGCTCGATAAATCTGTTTCAAGAAATCTGTTCGAAAGTTTTGCAACGGACATCAAGGAAGAAGGAAAAGGAATGAGTTATTTTACATTCGCGTGACCTAAACGATATGTATGTAAAGCGCGATCGAAACAAATTGTTTCTTTAATTGCACACAAGTTCGAACTTTCGAGCGTTCAATGATTAGATTTATCATTCCATTTCTATATCTTGTTAAGATTTGTGAACCTTTTAATCATAATTCAGTGAATTATATAATCTATCTGTACATTCACAACCGTTCAAATACACAATAATATCAACATATTTAATATTGGACCATTGTAAATGAAAAGAAGGGGATACTTAATAAAAAGATTTACATTCATTACAAAACACCGAACTGCTGCAGAATTCTGTCACAAAAAAAAAATACATATGCACGTTATTTCAAACGTTTATCTCACGTTTTCGTTGTTGCCCTTTTTTTTTTTCCTTCTTTCCTCAATTCGAAAGATAGAAACAAAGCATTGTCGTCCCGTTAAAGTGTTAGTCAGATAATTAAAATATGCAACTTAAAATATGAAAAATCGAAGAACCGGTTGATATTAGTAACATTATTATGCGAGGAAGGAGAATTGATATCACGCTACGACGCGTTTCTCAGAAATTTTATTTCTGCATTTTATGAAAAAAGAGAAGTCGTTTCACCATAATTCTCATATATTCCATTTCATTCAGTCATTATTTATATAAGATAAGGTATTACAGTAATTTACTATGTACGAATTTCAGCTACTTCCATATCAGATCTGAATTGAAGACTGGTATTTAAAGACTCCGGCCTCAGCTCTGATTTGAAAACAACTTGTCTATATAAGTCCATATTAAATATATTTTACAATAATATTATCATTGTACATGAACAACGTACGCTTTACACCTCGCTTTCGCATCGCAAACTAATCAGTGCACAACGAGTAATTTTACACTCTCTCTCTCTCTTTCTCTCTCTCTTTCTCTCTTTCTCTCGCTCTCTCTCAAAGTAAAACTAAATAAAATAATTACTCTGTGGTACACTCCCAATACCATTAAATACGCTAATTAGACATATATTTATCCTGACGATGAATGAATAACATTAACCTTTTTTGTTTTATCTGCGAATTAAAAAGGGAAATAATAGCTCGTGTACGCTGATTAGGATCACGATTGGCAAGAAGGTGTCAATTTGTTAAAATAGACGAGGGGACTGGATTTGTAACCCCAATGTGTGCGCCGCCCTGGTACCTGCTACAGTAAAATCAATATTTTATAACAAAGTCTTTGCTTCTAAACAAGCTATAATTACGTTTTGACAATGCTCTCTATGATTCAATTTGCTTTCCAATCATGTACTGACATTATTAAAGTTTATAAAAATCTATACAAGTTTTATAATATCATTCATACTTCATATTGTTAAATAACTATACTATGCATTCATATACCAACTGAAAAGACTGAGAATGCATGGAAAGATAGAAAATCTCCTATCTCATAAGCCATAACTAAATACAAATATATATTTGTAACATTTCATATTTTTGTTAATAACAATTACAATTATTCGCATATTCTCAAAAGTTCAAGACTATAAATACACAAAACTAGTTATGTATTTTCTTTGCAAGATTCATACATTCTCGTTCTTCTCCACTGGAACTTTATTTAAACAAAAGTCTAATCAATGCTGGTGGCGAATCAAATAATCAATTGTAAAAAAAAAAAAGAAAGAAGTGCTTACATGATGTTGGTAATCAGGCGAAAGAAGGTTATTCCTTGTGTTCTTCGGTAGTAGTAGCATTAGAGGGATTTTGAGACTCTGATGAAGATGAAGGTGGTGCTTCTGTTGTTGTGTCTGTTGCATCTTGACTCGAATCCGAGCTATCCTTTATGTCCTCCTCCTTTTTCTCTTCACTGATACTAGAACTCTTACTTTCTTCCGCAAAGTTTTCCGATTCTTCCGTAACTTTCTCCTCTTTGAAATTAGAGTCAAGCGCCTTGTCAGAAGCTTCTTTATTTTCGGATTTTGTAACGCCCTTGTCCTCGCTATCTCCCAATTTTTCTGCATCCTCTTTGTGTTCATCAACATCTATTTTAATAGATTCTTCTTCGGAATGCTTTTCGCTTTTATTATTAGCTGCTTCTTCATCTGTATTATTGTCATTATTTTTTTCTTGTCGTTTTGGACGCCCGCGTCCACGACCACTACCTTTCGTCGATGTGTCCCTCTTTTCTTTCTTAGGTGGCGATGGCACAGGTGTCGATGAGGTAAGGCCTCGTGCTGAACTACGTGTACGCCTCCTCCCTTCAACTTCTCCAACAGAAGCATTTAAATCCTGTAATAGAAAATCATTCGCTATTAACTGTGACTCTAAACGTAATGAATTTAAAAATACAAATCAAAATCCACGGTCTATTTTTTCTATTGCAACGATTACACGACCATATGATCTTTAAAAATGTAAATAATAAAGTAATAACAAAAAAAAGTCACGAATACGAATTTTTAATATTAAAGTTTACAACTGACGGTGGGAAGTTTACAACGTGTGTTAGTCCTTCCCCCTCCAAACCTAACAGAATTCCCCTCCATCTCTACTCCAACCCCTTCACATCCCCACTCTGAACACCCTTCTACTCCCGTAGGCAATGTTTACGGGACAGATTAAATGGAGGGAAATAAGGAACCAAAGGGGTAAAACTTTGACTCTTTGGATTTTGAAGGCACTTTTAAATTTTTCGACAAAACTAATTTTCATTGTATAATAATCTGATCTTGAAAGAACAAATGTAAAACGTACAAAAGATTGGGGGGGGGGGGGGGGGATACAAACGAAAAAAAAAACAAAACACACCTTTGTGACTCGTTCTCCTTCTTGAGCCAACCTTTCTAGTGTGGAGAGTCTTTTCGTTCCTCCCCGTTTATTTTTCGTTGGACTTGGTTTCTCCTCTGCTGAATGGTCCTGAAAATATTTCATTCTTGCGTTACATCTCATGGCGAAATATATGGAAATTCATCACGTCGTTGAATAATTGCAATCGCATAACATGTAAAATGGTCGATGAAAAAAAAGGAAAAGGACGTTAAACGACGGCTGATTTAAGAATTGTGTCAAAATGCACAAACATGATGATAATTACAACCGTGATAAGATTATTAGGGATCGTTGATCTACACGGGAGTATACGACAAGTTTGTTTAAGTTTCCCGCCATTTTGCCAAGTCGATATGTATTTCTAGCGTTGTAGCATCGAACGATGTTCCTAAAAGAGAGTGAGTTTTCGTAGAAAACCGCGTGACAGATAGTCCTGCGGCCGAAATCTATTTCCCGCCTTTTTCGATACACGCCTATTGCCGTTAACCAGGGAGTCCCTTCGTCACGAGAGGTACAAATAAAAAACATCCACCATCTTTGCCAATGAAGGACAAACGGCGCAGCTTTGAAAAATCACTGGGCCCGTGGCTACGCGGCAAAAGGCGTCCGTGTCCTTCAGCTGTGCAGCATCGTGCATCGCGCAATCACTCGCCAAACAACGTCCCCTCGTCGTAGCACAGGCTATTCTATCGAATTTTCGAGAGAACGAGCGTCTTCTCATATTTGAGGGGCGCAACACGCCGCCTTAGCATGAAAACTCGGCTTGATGAAGATATTTCTCGCGCTTCTCTCCGCTTACCTTCGACACATCCTCGATGTTGTTGTCGTTCTTGCTCTCCGCCTTGATCTCGGACATTTCTTCGTAACTGAATCACTCAAAAACACTGGAAAACCCGCGGTTTCTCAAGAAGAATTCGTGCTGAACCCGGTCGCACTGTTTATACGATAAGCAAAGATGGCGGGTAGCGTGGGTCACGTGACACATCGTCAAACGCAGAGCGGGAGTTCAGAGCGCCGCCTTGCGATTAACCGAGCAATTCGACACGTAGCGACGCATAACGTATGGAACGTTTTAAATTCATTCGTTTAATCCTCACTTTGTTATTACTCCTCCTCCTCGTCATCGTCGTCGTCATCATCCCCTGACTCTTAATTCGACTCTGTCGACGTCTCTCTCGATCTCATCGACAGGATCCATTACGATTTTACGAAATAAATTTTTCTTCAAATTTCTCTTTAACGGAAGAAAAACGCTTGATTACTAAATTCCCGGCGGTATCGTGGAAAAAGTTAAACCTCCGAGTAATTCTGCCGGACCATCGGGACACCTCACGTTGTACGTTTATAATGTCATCCTCGGATTCGTTGATTCTCGTACTTGTAAATACGAGAAACGAAGAATTACCAGTCTCTATAGTCAAAACGATTTAACGGTCGTGCGAGCAACTGCGTCATTTATAGGAAACCCACCTATTAATAACATTGACATCGGTGAAAATAGATATCAAAACAAACCGACATTGTTGTCTTTTTACTTCAAAAACAAGCAGAGCGGAATGAATATGTACAATGATATAAAATTAGGGCGTATCGTTGTTTAACATCGTTTCAGGGCATGGCAATTAAACATCTGATCGTTGAAGATTTTTTTTGTACAGTTTTTTCCATCATTATCATTATCCGATACTTTTCTTTCAATGTTCCAAACGACTGCTACCGTGACAATCACGTCTAAAGTTATATTACCAAATTTAAGTTCAAGACAGTTCACAACGGGCATTCGTTTTTGTATAAATGCCGATCTAATGAGTCGGCATTCTTCTGAACCAAAATCTTGCTCTGAAATCGTCACTGCACGTTAAGAATGCTGGAGCGGTTGGAGAGTGAACGATCAATCTCACTGGACCATTGTGTCCTAGTGATAGTAATTGTTTCCTAGATGCGTTTCGAGAATTCCATGCGCACAATGATGTTGTTGCCTCGTCGGGAAACATTACATAATCCTCGGTATGATTAAAAATAGCTTGAGCTTTATGTTCTTGTTTGCCTATTAAAAACCATAGATTAATCATGTTGTAATTCTGTACGATAACAAACGAAGAACAAACTTAATTTCTTTTTGCATATATTTTGCAAATGCACTTAGCGCTTTGGTATTTTACCTGTAGTTCCAGCACCTGTGTACGCTATTAAACATCTGCTAGTAGACAGTTCCCATAATTTAATCAAAGAGTCTTTCCCCGATGATAGTAAATACTGAAATTTAAAACATTATGCATCGATTACTTAATATGCAAATTTACTACTTGACAGATAAATATTTCAAGTACAAACCTTTCCATTTCTTGTGAAAGTCACTGAACATACTTCATAACCATCGTGTGCTTTTACAAAAGTATTTATGCATCGATTTGACACACCATCCCACAATTTGATACTTCCATCTTTACCAGCTGATGCGTAAGTCTTCGCATCGGGAGAATATTTAATACTAGTTATTCCAGCTGTGTGTTGATGACTTGGTATGCTACAGACAAAACACTGCGCCGTATTTACGTCATATAGTCTAACTACCGGATGATTGGTTCCAACAACCAAAAAGTCACCAGTTGGATGGAAAGATAAACATCGTATTTGATCTGCATCCGTAATAGTTCTGAATGCCTTTTTAACGCTGGCCTTACTGAAATCAAACAGCTTAATAGAAAAGTCTCTGCTTCCGGATACAAGGATAGGTTCTCTTGGATGAAACTCCAGGCACGTCACTTCCTCCAAGTGATCGTACAATGTTCTTATAACTGGATGACCACCTGTTTGATCACCAGGTGCCATTTCATCTGGCGCAGATTTGGCTAGCATTCTGTCTACGTCTAAGATTTTAATCGACGCATCAACAGATCCAGTGGCAATCAATTGACCATCTGCAGAGAATGCCCCAGCTCTGCAATTTCCTTTATGCGAAGTCACATAGGCAGTCTCATACTGCGCTGGTTCTGGTGCTTGAGTTTGAGCCTCAGTCTCAAATTCTAAGTCCAAGCCAGGTCCCAAAGTGTTATCAAAGGTCGACGTGAAAGAGGATAAATTACTAGTATCCTTTTTAGAACGGTCTGGTTCGTGTGCCAGTCCGATTAACATTAAATGAAGCAAACGGTCGGACGGAGGGCATGGTGGCTCTGCTTGAATTACATTTGACAGCTGTACAGCCAACGTCTGGTGTCCATCGTAGAACAATTGGCTAAAATGTTTGTTATACGTCAGTAACAAGCTTTAATTTATTAAAAAAAAAGTGTACGGATAATTGCAAATAATTTTTGGTAATTCTAATAATTTGAGCAACTATTACCGATTGTTGCTTTCACTGTTTCAAGTGACTAAATGATAATTTACATATGTGCAAAAAACGGGAATACATAACCTGATCATAAGCCTGTAAAGAAGCTCCCTGCTTTTTATAATATTTTTGGGGTCTACTTCTGGTTCCTTCATGGTATAGAAATCTCGTATTTCGTGTTAAAACAAAGTGTTACTTCTTTCCAGTACAATGCACTAAATCGCACTCGAAACGTCCGTCAATCGATGCTCTTGGTTTTCAAGGTTATATTTCTTTGTTACAGTTGATTCGATAATCACCGTTCAATTCTTACATAGTCAGTTTAATAATTTTCTCCTATTTGATAAAAGAGAGAGTCCTATTAATCGAACCGTTTCTTTACAGGTAAAAAATCAACAAAATTTGCATGCAGAATCTGTCAGAATGGCCGAAGTTGTGCACGAATGTCCCAAGCTGAAAGTGAGTTTTCCAGAAGAGAGAAATGCTCCAACCGTGAAACGTAAAAAGTTATTGTTTTCCAATTATAATATTAGAAAGAGGCAACCTTTTGATACAAGGAAGAAACGGAAAAATAAAGACATATACGTTACTAACAATACAAACTTTAAGGTAATTTTTATTATGAGATTATAACCTTTATATACTTTGAACATTGCCATTTGTTAATAAGTTCGAAAATAAAATCTAATTCCTACTATGATTTTTTATCTGTTATTACTGAACAAAAGATATAAATATGTAATTAGAGAATTTACTCAATTTGTCATTTACTTTTTGTACTTACATCTAGAATTCTGTATTGATATAGCTCATTGTTTACAGTTATGTAAATTATTAATGAAGTAATTACACCGTTTTTTTCTTTGACTTTTATTAATGATTTTTTTTTTATATTTCTATGATATATAAGGCACAATTGAGAATATGTGAAAAGGACTTGAGCAACGGTGCATCAGAAGTGATTATTCATGGCCTTGGTGCTGCTATAGAAAGAGCATGCAGGTTGGCTTTACAATTAAAGGAGAATCATTATAATACCGTAGAATTAGATATCAAGACTTCTACAGTACCTATTATTGGTATATAAATATTACACAATAAGAACCATATTCGTAATACTAAATATTACGCTAACAGATTTGTATTTATTTCAGATGATCTTGAACCTGTTGATGATAACGGAGATTATGTAACAATTAATCGAAACAACTCAGCTGTACATATTCGTGTATTTCGAAAATTTTCACTAGGTACCCTCAAATACCAAGAGTGAAGTATATCTTTTGAGAAACTGCACAAGACTTGTTAACAAAAACAATTTATGACAAATAGCAAAGGACAACTTATAATATGACAAATGAAAATATAAAATCAAATTAATAATTTGTCTCAGATATATTTAATCCCTTTAAAATGATATTTTCGTTAAATGAATTAGTACACTGGCTGGGATTGACAATTTTTGAAATATGGATAAATTTAGTCTCACTAACAATTTTCACAGTGTTGTTAGCTCTTAAGTTGGATGACAATTATTTCTTGGGCCATACAGGATGGTGGATAGTATTTTCACCACTTTTTGTTGCAGACGGTCTGAATACTTATTTCTGCGCAATTATTTTCATAAGAATGCATATGGAAGGAATGATTAAAACTGCTATCTTAAGAGCGTTATGGAGTCTAATACTGCTACTACTAATATTTGTTTTTAAATATCTCCTCTGTAAGAAGTTATCAGGACAAAGCCCTCTAGAATATTCGGAAGTTTTAAGCCCCATATTTATTCTTTTGCAATTAATTGCAGTTAGAGCGTGTCAACTTCATTGACTGCTACGGCTTATTATTATTTACATACACAAAGTCATAACGTAATGTTCATCGTTGTCATGTACGCAGACACTGCATTTATATGTATAGATAATTACAGAAAAATTCATCTTTAAACTGTTTGTTGGCTTATTATCTAACAATTTACTATTAAGGCAAGTCAATTTATAATATTTAATACCATATTTAAAACGTAAATTTAATTGCAAAGGCAGAATGCAGAATGTAAAGAGTAATTGGTATTTAATATTGTACTTCTTATTTACTTAATAATTTTGTAATTTTATTATTATTATTAAAAGTTCAAGTTGTTTCATAATAATTATTAATGCTTTTGGTAAATTTATTTTAAATTTCAATAAATAGACCATGTCAAATTTCATAATATTTTAGTATATGTATATTTCTATACGAAATAATAAATTTACAATTTATTACCGTTACGAGTTATAAATCGATATATCTTATTGTAATCAAAAAGATTCATTCAATAGAGACATGAAAGTTAACTGATTTAAATATAGAATAGCTTACATCACTATTCATCATTTATTGTGGCTAAGTTAAATTCAAATAAATTTTCATTAATTCTACCATTTCACGTGTGTTATATGTAAAACATAATAATCATTATAATTTTTAGTAACAAGCAGTCGTAAAGATATCTTAGAACTTCCAGGCTGGAAATGGAAAAACAAATTTTCATTTCATAGAATTTTCGATCAACTTATAAATCAAAAAATTTTCAGTGCCGGAAAGAAACGACTTTGCATTTTATAATAATTTATAATTGAAAGATGCAAAGCTTATAAATAGCGAAATTCTATATGTATCAACAACAAGATAATAATAAATAATAAGACGAAATTGATTTGATAAATTTAGTAATGCTCTATTTATGTTCCAAAGATAAACAATGGACAAGCGTAAAGCTTAGGATAGTCTGAATTCTCCCTCCAATCATCCTTTGTGTAAAATCAATATTTCTAGCAAAAGGGTGAGAGGAATGGATGGAACCGTGTATATCCACGAATTGGAGAAGGGATGTTAATCGGGCTACGCTATACGCAACGCCTGTTGCTGCAGCCACATTTCAAAGTTCGCTGTTGGGATAAGTTATTCATTTGAATTTTAAAAAAATTGTGTATTTATGTATTAAAAAAAAGTTAGTGATGTGCTGTGAATATCAATCCAAAGATTATGGATAAGCTGACTAACTGGACCCGTGGTTAGTTCTTATATTCTAGTAGTTTACCTTTTTTTTTTCTTTCCTTTTTAAGCAATACAATGTATATATATATATATAGAATTATCTCCATTTATATCTCCATATATATAAATGGAGATAATTCTCCATAACAGGTGTGATTAAACATACGTGTGACATAATAAGAAAAAAAAGAAATCAATTTTATTATTAATTATTTCTTATTCTTCAACTTATATCTGATAATGATTCAATCGCTTCTGCTTTACCAATAGGTATAAATGTATCATTATCAACACCAATACCTGGGCAAAATTGTCTCTCAAACTTGTCAACATCTTCAATTTTAGACAAATTACTAATCATTACTCCGTCATTGGTATCAATAAATCAAGAGCTAAAATGGATTTTTCTTTTACATACATATGGTTTCGCCTGTCTCTTCTTTATACTTTCATTTTACACATTTTTATCTATTCTACACTTAAGGTATGATATTATATTCTATACTAAAGATACAAAATTACAGAAGTGTGGAAAGACATTATATCCTTTTTTTTTTTTAGATCACTCATATCAAGCCGGCCTTTTATGTCTACAATTAATATGTTTTTATGTATACTTGGAGCATCAAGAGCAGCATGCCTCTTCATAGATCCGTACAATCTTAAAGATGTTATGCCCAAAATTATTGGATCCATAATGTGGGATATTGGATTTCCTTGTGTAACATCTGCCTTTAGTCTTATTCAACTG
The DNA here is from genome assembly GCF_011392965.1 of Frieseomelitta varia. Taxonomy (NCBI): domain Eukaryota; kingdom Metazoa; phylum Arthropoda; class Insecta; order Hymenoptera; family Apidae; genus Frieseomelitta; species Frieseomelitta varia. The sequence goes on from NW_025109661.1 coordinate 187,575, forward strand.
GCTTTTTTGCAATTAACTCAGGTAATTGCATTGCTCTGACAGAAACTAAATATTAAATAAAACCAATTTCATGTATACAATAAAATATATATGTTTTCAGCTCAAATTTGGACCAGAAAAAATTCAAAAAGAATCTTGTCTTAGCTTAATCATAACAGGACACTTTTTTTTTGTAATTGCTAGTGATATTGCTCTTATCTCCCACAACTGTTATATGGTAAAATATGTGGTCCAAACAGTGTTCCTTATCTGGAGTATCTTACTATACTTAACATTCCTGCATGCAGGATATAAGATAATTCATTTACTGCAAACTGTGCCAAGTAGCATGTTAATGAGAGATAGTTCTAACACACATCAGAAAGGTTTGTTTCTGTAAACTAACGTCAATTTCTTTAAAATCATAACAATAAAGGAGATATTATTTAAATAATTATTTAAATGACATCATTTACAAAGGAATGTTCCATATTAATTACAAGTCATTATTTTAGGTATTATGCAACTGGCAATGTTAGCTCCTTACAATAACTTAGCATCATCTGTTGCTGCTGCCTTAGTACCTACTTTGCTCAATCCCAAAATAAAGGATGCAGAAATAACAGAACCTGCAACTTTTACAAACGATCCTGAGAAAAACCCTAAAGGTAAAACATAAAAGAAAACACAAGCATAGAAGCTTTTGTAATACTTTTCTTTTCTTTATTTCAACGTCAGATCGACTTATGAAAATAGCCGAAAAGGAGGAACAAGAGAAAAAAGAATGTGACAAATCTTCCTGTAAGAGTATGTCGTCTCAAGAGGAGAAAACAGTTCCCATGTCAACGGTACCGGAAGTATATGTCAGACCTCCAACGCCTACGCCATCGACAACTAATTTACCTATAATAACAGTATCCAGTCCAAGCCGTAGAAGTTCCGTAGCTAGTAGACGAAGCAGCGACGCGTCTAAATCTTCTCGTAGAAATTCAGAATGCAGTGTTAGATTCATAAACGAGGAGGACGGTTTCACATCGGAATGTCGACGTAATTCTGACTTTAGTCCGAAACATTCGCCCGAGATTGATAGGAGACGCTCTCCGGACAGAATCTCTCGAAGATATTCCGAGAACGTAACACCTTTGGGAAGCGTCCGAGACTTAAGACGATGCTCTGACTTTTCTCACGAGAAGAATCGAAGCTCTCAGTTTGCCGCTAAATTGAAAAGGAATAGCGATTTTGGAAATAGAACACCAAGGCGAATGTTACCCCCAACTGATCATCATAAATTGCCAAAAGTCGTGGATCTAAGCCCAACAGGTAGACAAAAAAGCCAAACGTTAAGTTAAGTCAATCGCAATATAAACAAACATTTAGCCAGATTGTATTTTAGGCTCGAGACGCAATTCAGATATTAGCGGTTTTAGTTCTCGAACAGAACTACGCAGAAATTCCGATATCTCCTTCCGGCGTAATTCGGAACTCGCACAAGTCAAGCCGTTGGATCTAAATCGCCGAAGTAGCGAGATTAGTATTAGAACCCTGAGCAGAAGTCCAACTCACGGTCGTAACATAGTTCCTGAAAAAATAGAGATACAAGAAAAATCTGAATCTGACTCGGATCAGCCCGACTGTAGCGAGAAAGCAGCTCTAATGACAGAAAAGAGCAAAGATAAAGATGACGATGGAAAAGTGCGAAAGAAGAATTTATCTTGGAAAAACGAGAAAGAAGACGTCGAGGATATCACTGTCGAGACTACATTGCTTCCCGAAAATACCAAGATTGATGGAAAAATTGGGGTATTTCCATTTCATTTTAATGTTTAATATAAAAACGATTATATTTACCCGCTAATAATTTCTTTTTATTCTATCACATTATTTTACATTTTTCGCAGAATAATGATTTTACGCTTAATTCAATATTACATCATATTGCATACGTCAATAGAACTAAATCCGACACGCCTTTACATATGTTAGAAGCAAATACAGCGGCAGTTAGAAGATCGCAAATTCGAAAAGTATTAAATGTAACATATGCAACCGCAATTTTAGGAATCATTTTATGCATTACAGATGTAGCACGTATTTTCGGACCGTACGGTAATTTAATATTACAAAATATTTTAAATACCGGATTATTATAAATATACAATAATAAATTTGATTGAAAAAAAAAAAATGAAAAAAAAAGGGATGAAAATAGATTGAAAAGAATTTTTTTTTTGAATACAGGACTTTTAGCTGAAACTGGGAAATATGGTGCCCTATCTATCACACAATACCCTAAACCATGGCCTTGGTTTATCTATCAAACTTTGTGCAGAGGTTTAGAATTGATCATGGGTTGGGCAATGGCGAGTATTACCAAGCAACCATCAGTAAGCCCACGACATCAATATTTAAGCAGTTACCCTAATTATAATATACATGTGAAAAGAGGTAATAACCCTTATATATGAAGCAATATGACCCTTATATACAAAGTTAAAAATCAATGAATTGAAATATCAAACTGAATATTTTTAAAATATTTTATTTTATTCGACTTTATGCTCTAAAATTGATAAAAATAATGACAATTAATTTATAATATTACAAGGAAGAAGAAAAGAATACATAATCATTTTAAAAAATAAATAGCGTTAGTTTACAAATACTAAATTTAAGTTTAATTTAAAGAAAGAATATTAAACTTAATGAAAGAATACTAAGAATACTAATTTTATTGATAGAAAAAATAAAAATAAAAAAAAAATGAATATAGCAATAGATCAATATGCTCAGTATGTCTCATTGTTTGAGACATGCTATATTCATTTCTAATAACTTAAATATAAAGGTATACTATATACTATATTTCTAAAGAGAAATTTTACACAAGACATATTCTTCTAAAGAATATATTTTAAATGAAAAATGTTTTTATTCTTCAAATTAGATTAGTTTTTGAATACATTATTTTGATAATGTTTTTAATTCCTTCTGTTCCATTCAGAAAGATTACGTCAGAGATTGATTATGAAAGAGAATATTTTATATTGAATACGGAATAATGAATCTTTAGAAAAGAGTTATTGTTTCTGAAAAGAAAAACTTGAAATCTGTATATAAAAAGATATTGTATTAGTAGATATAAACCACTCATAAATAAGATTTTATTCCACTTATCTAATGCACCAATTGAGAATTAATAGTAATAATATCAATTCAAGTTCAAAGTGCCCTACTATTGAAGATTTAACAAATGTTTAACAAGAGATCTTTGTAACTAATGTGTAATTAACCTATCTGCAAATGCAAACTGTAACAGTGTTGTGATCCTATATGTGATATGCAATTGTGTCTAGAATAGGAGACCATTTTACGCTTATGTAAGTGTCAAGTAACGACGTACCTTATGAGATAAGAGACTGGAAAATTTTATTATTTATTAGTAAAAGATTACATGTTAATATGTTTACCACTTAATTTCACGTAAATTATTTCAATATATGTACTACATTCTTTTAAGTTAAATAGTTTTTATAATTAAGGTTCTAGTAATAGCAAGTATCACTTGATAATATATCATGAAATTAATTATCATTATATTAACATATTTTTATATTTTTAATAACATTGATTATCGTAAAACGGTGATATTATTATTTAAAGATATATGACTGAAACATTTCAATAAAAATAATACTTATGTGTGTGCATGTGAGCGCGAGAAAGAAAAAACACAAACCTATGCAAATTCTTTTGTTGCATCTTTAAAACAATTATTCTTCTTATTGTGTATTATTTTTAAAACTTAGGTTTGCAGAATTAAGTATATTAGTATTAAAATACATCATGAAATGTGGAGCAAAATAAATAATCATACTTACACAAGCATGAAAGGTCTCACTATTTGTTTAGGAAAATCATATTAGATAAATGTTTGATGTGCCAAATACTTATGTTACGGATATTTAATGTTTACAAAGATTGACTCATATAAATTATATCCTTTAGAATTATCAATATAAATCGATATTTATATACAATCCAGTGTACTGTAATGATTGATATTATTTTAACTATACTGATCGGTACTGTTTCAACTTAATAGTACACAATAAACCACTATTTTTATCGACGAAGATTAGATTATTAAAAAAAAAAAAAAAAAAACCTATTCTATCGTCTAAAATTTAACGTAAATTTTACGCAATAATAAAAGTTCAAAACAAAGAAATTTAATTAATTTAAAGATCACTTCCCCTTATACATTTAATTCCTTAAATATTTCAGGGAGTATATATTATGTATGGTTATACATTTAAGTATAAAATTGTATTTACCAAAATTCGAGTAATGTATAAAATGCAAGAAATTAAATTAGAATAGAATAAAATACTCTTTTTTTCTTAATTCTATTTATTTTATTAATAGAATCATATATTGTAGTAATTTTTATCAGAAAAGTTTTTTTTTATTGCATGCTGAGTAAACCTTAAAAATATAGTTTTTAATAGTAATGAAATATTATATTCATAATGTTATTATAAAATCATTATAACTATCTATATAAATGTAATTGTACTTATTTTATCTGAAAAAAGATTATAAGAATTAAAATAAAACTCATTAATTAGCAAGTACATATATTTTTTTGCATTCACATTTAAATTTTGTATATATTTTGACAGTGTAACTAATAAACTAAATTGATTTTCTCTGTTTTCATCAATGTTAATTAACTCGATGATTGTATTTAAATTTAATTCAGAAAAATGTTAATAAAGAATAAGTATTATTAAAATGTTTACTCAATCAATTATATTTAACAGTACTTTTATTAACTATAGTATTAATTATTTTACTTATATTACTTACACTTTACTTTACATCCCCTTACACAATACAGGGATATAGTCTAATCTTAGCCTTTATAATCAAAATAATCTATTTCTGGTTCTGATGTCTTTATGGTTGATGGCGTTTCTGATTTTTGGAATTTCTTCGCAGGCAGTGATAATATTGTCCTGAATTGAACAAATAAACAATTTGAAATAAATATATAAACCCATTGTTGATTTATTTAAAAATATAAAAGAATTTAATTTTAGGTTTAAATAAACTATTTTGTACAGCATCACTTACTTTACAGATCCATCAGTTTTTGTAGTATTTAACATTGGACCTGGAACTTTTCTCTGGCCATTCTCCCGTTGCACAATTTCTAATAAACTATAGCTAGGTAACCAACACTGTAATAAATTTTAACACAAAATCAGAAATTTAAAATCATGTGTTTAATCGTACTAGTTAAACATAAAGAAATGAATTACCTTATCTTTAACAGCAGTTGCAACAACATTTCTTTTTGGCTCTTGATCATATGCTTGACTTTCACAACCGAAATGTTCACAAGATTCATGAATAAAATGACGTTTATCTTTATTCATACTATCAAAGGAATAACTGCGTGATTTTTGCTTAGAGGTCTTTGCTAGTTGAACTAATTCCGTTAATTTCTCGTGGACCATTTGGCAAAAATGCGGATCCTTTTTAGCCCACTGTTTCATAAAATCACTGTATCTAGGCATTAATTTGCCACTTAAATCCGGATTTACAATTTGCAAACCCAACGCTAATCTTCTATTTCGTTCTATTATTTTGCATTCGTCGTTGCAGTCTAAAGTTTTTAACTGATTCTGCTTCTTTACTCCTTGGCCGAATACTTCTTCCAAATTAAAGGAATGACCTAATTGCATATCAGCCATTTTACTGGCTAATATATTACTTGCTATTCTTTGATATTCTTTGGAATTTTCGGCACAAACACGTGACATGGTCCTATGCCCACACTGACACGTCACCTATATGTGAAAATTGATTTTTATTAGTAACTTAGGAAGCCAACATGTCGATACAAACTCTAAACTTGTAACTGCAAAAATCTTACGCATCATCAAATCATAAATATTGTTTTATGAACAAAATGAATTAATTACCTTAACCATTTCCTTGCAAGGTGTATCTGGACATTTACCCTCGTGGCACGGGGCAGCACAGATATGTCCACACATTTCTCTTTGAACAGTGCAAGGTTGAGTACACTGTTGGCCCGGTTTTTCACATGGTCCGGAATGACAAATAGTAATACATTTATGTCGACCGCAAGATATGGGCTTGTTACATGGTAAACCACATGAAATTTCGTCCACATAACATGGTACAGCTTTACGTAACTCGTGCTTGCCGTGACACCATCTTTGAGTAAGGACAGTGCAAGGTGGACAATTTGGTTCACTATGGCAATTATGCAATACTTCGTGGCCACAAGAATGCTGACGGGAGCACGGTTTGTCACACGTGGGTCTTCTTGTTCCACAAGGAACAGGAGGATACACCACAGAAGCTCCACATTCGCAGCGTAATTCGTAAAAACTAGTTCGCCAACAAGGTTGACATCTTCCTACATTAACATAACAATTTTATATCATTGTGATATTAAATTGTATTTGATATACAATAACAGGTCAAAATTGACTTGATAGTACATATCGATCTACTAATTTTTTCAATCTTCCTTCCTACTAAAAATCCTAGTTTTTCTAACTTTATTAAACAATTTAATATCAAATTTAATCGATGATTATAACGCGATCAAATACCTTTATGACAATTTCGTCCGCATTGATGCTTTCCACAGCTTAGCGTTTTCGAACAGATTACTGGACAAGTATGTTCTGTTTCCACACAACATCGTTTATTACATTTGTGTTTGCCGCAGGATTTTTTCTTTGAACATTTCTTTTCGCATCGTACATCAGCTTTTGATATCAAATCTTTACAAGCTATTTCTTTATCCATGTTTCCACAACGACACTTAACATTGGTGGTTAAATCGCAAACAGGACAATCTCCTACGTGACATTTTACTTTACAATTATGAGGGTCATCTGCAGACAATATATTACATTATAAATTTTTATGATATTATATCAGGCATTCCATGGATTTTCTTGAAATACTCGCCAGGTTGTCCACAATTTAAATTTTTCGAACATATTTGGTCACAGACAGGAATTGGATCTAAACAAGTTTGTCTTTTATCTGGTAATGGTGTTTGTCCACAGCAACAGGTTGTAATTTTCCCAGGAGTCAAAGAGCAAGGTTTGCAAGCGCCCGGATGACATAATTTTGTACAAACGTGATTACCACATTCCAACAATTTCCCACAAATGACCTCACAAGCATATGCAGGTGGAATATAACTCTCACAAATTAATACATTTGAAAATTTCCCGCAATGACATGCTAAAAATAAATATATCGTCAGACAATTTATTACTTTAATTTAAAATTACGTCACAGTAGAATTTCATTTATATGAACCTATACTTTTGTTATACGAATGAAAAATCACTAGTAGAGGAAAGAATATAAATTTCAATCACATAATTCATATAAACAGAATTCTACTCCATATATAAACTATGTACCTTGCTCTATTGTTTTTTCACATTTTGCACATTCTCCATAATGACATTTACTTTGACATTTGTGTCTACCACAATTTAAATCTTTACCACATATAGAATCACACTTCAATAATTTATGAGTTTTACATTGTACTGTTTGTAGAGTTCTACCACAGCCACAATACTTTGTTACCATTGCTGTACATTGTGGACAAGATCCTGGATGACACAAAAGGGTGCATTTATGTGGACAATCATTTTTCGATAATGTTCTACCACAAACTTCGCCGCAAGAATGTGCAATATCTCTACGATTCCATTCAGGTGCTCTCACTTTCCCACAAAAGCAAAAGTAATCGTCGGGAATTATTGAGCTAACATTTTGACATGCCGGACATCTCCAACCATTTTCTATGTAAACAATAACGATATACAAAAAATTATTTACAGTTTTTTAATAAAAAAATTTTTTTCAAAGTTACAACTAATCAACTGTTTACCAGCTTGTGATGAGTTTGCCCATTTTTTAATACATTTTAAGTGAAACACGTGATAGCAATTGGAGCATGACCAAGTATAATCATTCTGTTTAATACATTCACAACATACTAAGCATTCCAATTCACCCTTATTCAGTTGTTCTGCTAGTCTTTCTCTCTGACTTGCATCGTTATCTGCACGATAAAATAACAGAATTATTATTATTACATTAAAAATATAACGCAATGTAGAATTATAGAAACTCATGTATACACTCACCAACAAGTGATTTTTTATTTTGTCCCCGTTTTGGAATATTATTTCTTTCATTAATTTTCCTTCTACTTCTCCAATGTTCATTCTCCTTTTCTTTATTTTCAGATACATATTTCCCTTTATCTTTCTCTTTCAAAATTACCAGTTTATTTTCAAAATTACCTCTGTAATGTTCCTTAAATGCATTATATCGCTGATAATTGTGCCTTTTCTCTATTGCTTCTTTTGCATCTAACCCAGTTTCCTCGTTGAAACATTCTTTATATTCATTACATTCTTCACTACTGCACGTTTGATCTTTCGCTTTAAATTTATCTTCTTTACCACAATTCTCTCTGCCATATCTCGGATAATGATGTCGCCTTTCTTTATAAAAATTTCCTTCTCTATTATATCTATCATTGTACTGATATCTCCTTACATTTCTATGATTATTGTAGGTCTGTTTTAATCCAGAGTTATAGTAAGTAAATTCTTTAACTAGATTATTGGATTCCTGTACATTATTATCCTGTACATTACTATCCTGTATGTTATTATCCTGTACGTTATTATCATCAATAATAATTCTTTCATTATTATTCTTATGTGATAAATTTTTATGTCTATTTGAACTTATTTTTATATTTGAAGATGATTTTCCTTTATTCGAATTTGTTGCACAATCTTCTTTACTATTGCAAGCAACATCATTATTCATTGGACGTTCATCCGATGCATTCTCATTTGGAAATTTGGAACTTACTTGCGAGTTTTCTGAATAATGCTTATTAATAAAGTACTTATTACCTTGAAGTTTATGAGCCCTGACATGTTGCTGATAGTAATTTGCATATGCATACTTCTTATAACATTGGTCTTCTTTGTGCTTACCATTGGGATTCTTTTTGCTATTGTATTTTTTATCATGCCTATTCATGTTGCAAGAAAAATATTTACCTGGTACTATCTTGTTACTATGTTGGACACAAGTATTGTTAGTACATTTTACGTTCTGCGACTCATTTTTGCTCCTATCATCATATTCTCTATTATTTGGCACAAACTCCTCGGCCATTACATGTAATTTTGAGTGACTCATTATACTATCCGAAGGTTCTTTGATGCTTTTCGTATGATCGTACTTGTCTCTGTTGCCTTCTAAGTCATTATCGCAATTCCAAGAGGCATTGGACAAATAACATTGCTCAGGTTTGGCAACATGTGGATAGTACTCCTGACTATTCAATGCATGCGTATTCATTGGATTCGTTACATACTCATAACTAGTGGTCGTGGCCACCAAGTTTGGCATAACATTCACATTCGAATGATAGAAGGTACTTGGTCTATTCTGTTCAAACATGCGTTCATTTTGTACATAGAACTCGCGTTTAGGTTGTAAATACTCATGACTCATATTATCAGAGAATAATGCCCAATTTCCTGACGCAGGTCCAGATGCATTCTGATCAGCATACATTTGGTAGTAGTCTTCGTCATCCGGTCCCAAATAAGAACCGTCCCATGTGGCCATAGCTTTTGTAACGATGCTTCCCTTTCTCTGCGATCTTTTGCACCAACGATGAAACAGTTATGCTTCTCAAATCTCCTCTGATATTGTGTATATTGTAGCCAATATATATGACTGAAACTGAAATATGGTTAACTTGTTGTTCCTAAAAATCTTTTATCGCTCTATCAAGTTCCTCGGTAATCCATACGCAGTTGTGTGGTTCCTCGAAATACAGAGATGCGAGTATTTCGAAAATCATGCAAAAAATAACATACGAGACGACTGATATTGCACGAGAAGGAAAAGAAAACGAAGTCCTTTGCTTGCGACCTGTCGAGCACGAGTCACGCAATCAGGGCGTGCAATCAAAATCTCGTTCGTACGGTCGTTCGAAGTTTTTAACTGAAACAACATTCGTGGCAAGATTTCAATAATACGTTGCAAACTGTGTACCCTGTATACTGTCTAATGTAATAGAAAGAAATTGATTCATACTCACGGGAACAGAATTCCAGAATTTCGTCGGACGTTGAATCATTGACCAATGGTACTCCTATCCTCAATGGTTGAATGGAAGGAGAAGATTAATTCTCTGTTTAGGGAATTGGTGGCGCCACAGGTCCAATTCAATTTCAATTCATTTCTTAACCTCATACTTGTTGTAAATTGTAAATAAGACTCGTACATTACGTACAAAATTAATGGTGTTATGGCCATTTTATTGTTCTTTTCTCTAGTTGTTTATAAATATAACGTTTAATCATATCAGACGTACACTATTTACAACTAATCATGTAAATGCATTAATACTTTATACAATAATAGAATAATTTTACAGTGTAAGTTTAATTTTTTTTTTTAAAGTATAAGTTTATTTTTTTGTTCACACAATTACAATATAAGCTTGATATTTACATTTTTTTCTGTTCCTCTTTACATTTTCATTCTGTGATGTAAAAAGACAATTTATGTTATGTGATCTTATATAGATTTCAAATGACAATCTTTTTGGCTTTTATTCAGGAAAGATATGGCAACTGAGGAGGGAAACCGCAACTCAGCGTTGCCGTCTCTAGAGGAGACTGGTCAGTGCGTGACTAGCACGTCGCAACATGCAGGAAACAGTAGAGAACCAAGTACAGTTAGACCTCAGGAGCAAAACAGTCGACAGAACAACTTGCAAAGAATACAACAGAGAAAGCAGCAGATGTTAAACTTACCACAAATGAAGAAAATATTAAAAATTGCAACATACAGCGCATGTAAGGTTGATGATTGCAAGTGCATTGGCTGGAAGAACTCCCAGATGATAACTAAGGTCAAAAATGACACGCAACAACCTGTTATAAATTTCTTTGACCCTTGCCAAAGTTGCAAGCATGTCTTGGAAAATCATGTTTCGCACTTGACTAATCAGTCTGAGGAGGAGATTAATAAACTACTATGCATGGTCATAGATGCGGACAATATTTTTCTGGGGTTGCAAAAAGAAGAAGATCCTGACACAAAGAAAGTTTATTTCTACTTATACAAACTTTTAAGAAAATGTATACAATCTATGACCAAGCCGACAATAGAAGGTCCTTTAGGGCAGCCACCCTTCGAACGACCTAGTATAGCAAAAGCGGTCATGAATTTTGTTGCGTACAAATACGGTCACTTGCCACAAAGAGACATGCAGGCCATGTGTGACATGGCAAAAATGTTTCTACACTGTTTGAATCATTGGAATTTTGATCCGCTCAGTGCTAGAAGAGGCACGATTAGTGTAGAAGAAGCTCCTGCATATAAAATTAATCATACCCGTTGGCTTGTATTTTGTCATATACCGGCATTCTGTGATTCCCTGCCTCATTATGACACATCTTTGGTTTTTGGACGAACGTTCGTACAAGCTGTTTTCAAGCCAGTTTCCAGGCAGTTGCTGGATAAATGCCACAGTGAACGAGATAAGTTAGCACCAGAGAAAAGAGTAATAGTCTTAACACATTTCCCTAAGTATGTAGAAATTTCTGTTTATTCGCGCTTTATTCGTTGATTGGCATGATCATTTAACATTTGATGTATTTGTTCAATTAAAGATTCCTCTCCATGTTAGAAGCAGAGATTTACTCTGATAATTCTCCAATTTGGGACTCTGATTTCAAGCAAGTACCACCCACCTATTTACAATCCGCATTGGAATCAAAAGCAAATCAAGGAAGAAGAACAGGTGAATTTGAGAAGGTCACAGTACCACCAAACGACAAAGATAATTACACGACAATTAATATAAGCCCTGGAATGAAGAAAATTCACGAAAAAAGATCACATTCCGAGGGACGTTCAGATGTGAAAAGAAGAAAGAACGAGGAAACTTTTGAAGATTTATCAGAGGAAACAGTTGCTGAAATTGTAGCGACTATTAACGACCCCAATTACATGTGCGGACCCGATGCAGTATTTCCTCCAAATGTCCCGCGAGATGAAACTGCCAAGATTGAGGAAAGTAGAAAGATCATAGAATTCCACGTGGTTGGAAATAGTTTGACACAGCCAGTTTCTAAACAAACAATGCTTTGGTTGATTGGATTACATAATGTATTTAGCCATCAATTGCCTAGAATGCCAAAAGAGTATATATCTCAATTAGTCTTTGATCCGTGAGTATCATGCGTAGTGAAATAAATTTCAAGAATTGTTATGATTGTAACATTCTTCTTTGTTTTTGTAGAAAGCATAAAACGCTAGCTCTGATAAAAGATGGCCGGCCAATTGGTGGCATCTGTTTCCGAATGTTCCCTACTCAGGGCTTTACAGAAATAGTATTTTGTGCTGTCACGAGTCAAGAACAAGTGAAAGGTTACGGTACACATTTAATGAACATGCTTAAAGACTATCATATAAAAAACAATATATTACATTTCCTCACGTTTGCTGACGAATTTGCAATCGGATATTTCAAGAAGCAAGGTTTTAGCAAGGACATAAAATTGCCTCGGTCAATGTATCAAGGATATATTAAAGATTATGAAGGGGCAACACTGATGCATTGTGAATTGAATGCAAAAATTGTATATACTGAATTTACGGCTGTCATACGAAAGCAGAAAGAAATTATTAAAAAGTTAATCCATCAGAGGCAGCAAGAGATACAGAAAGTTCACCCTGGTTTGACATGCTTCAAAGAAGGTGTCAGGGGAATTCCAGTTGAATCTATTCCTGGTATTCGTGAAACTGGTTGGAAAAGTTACACTCAGACCAGAACCAGAGGAGTAGCCAAAGGAACTCAAGGGCCAGAACCAATGGAAGCGTGTTTGGATATTACTGACTCGTTGTACAATGCGTTAAAAAATGTTTTAAATAGCGTAAAAAATCACAGTACCGCGTGGCCATTTTTAAAGCCTGTAGATAAGAACGAAGTGCCCGATTATTATGATCATATTAAATATCCAATGGGTGAGTGGAACAAGAGAATCAGAAACATAATCATAATCGTGTCGGAACGGAGAAAAATAAAAAATTTTGTTTTTCAGATCTTAAAACTATGAGCGATCGGCTGAAAGCTAGGTATTACGTTACGAGGAGATTATTTATTGCGGACATGACACGAATTTTCACCAATTGCCGCTTGTACAATAGTCCTGACACTGAATATTATCGATGTGCTAATGCTTTAGAGAAATATTTTCAAACGAGAATGAAGGAAATTGGTTTTTGGGATAAGTAGAATTCATGGATTGAAAAATGAATGTTAATTACATTTTTATGCTGTTTGTATACATGGTGTCCGCATTTTTTTCGCAATGAAGTCAATATTTCTTTCATAAATGGTAATAGTTTTGAAAAAAGTGGAAGAGAAAAAAAGTTGTAATTGTACAACTTGAACAATATTGCAAATATACAAAATTGAAGTGCACCAAGTGTGCATAAAAACATTATAATTCTTTCGCTTTTTCCAAAAACTTATTACTTACGAGAAAAATGATCACCCATTATACCGTAAATACCCTGTACATAGAAATTAAAAACTAGTCAATTAAAAAAAAAAACAAATTTTTGAAAAATACAGAAAGTGATATTAAAGTGACGTTATTTATTTGTTTCCGTATGTGATGTTTATTTTTAGGTAAAATGTAACTAAAAATAATACTAAATTCTATAATTAGCAATAAATTTAATTAAAAAATATATTCTTCATCATTTTTCCACTTCAAGAAACGGTTGAAAAGAGGATATACAGCAAATTAAAACCAAACCAGATGCTTAATTTCACGGCCTAATTGTAAGCATTAGTCGAACAGTTAATTAAGGAATGTAATACACCGATTGTAACGAGATTCTACACAGTGGTCATTCTATGGAACCGTGAATCTCTAAAATGCGTTAATCTTGGGAGGCTCAGTAAACTAAAATTTCTATTTTCTATATATAAATATATATATATAAACCGAAATTAAATAAATATAAAACAATGTAAAACATATATAGTGTAGCGTAGTGATAGATAATGGATCGGAGATTTGTAAAATATGTGAAAGTTGAAGTAAAAATAAACATTTTTTTTTAAATACTATTACGAATTTTTATATAAGAAGAAATTAAAAAAGAATTCTTAATAATTGGATAAGATCTTCTTTAATAGATATATGCATATATCTATTCAATTGTAAACAAACTGCATTTCAAACTGAAATATTTACTAAATTGTAACACATATATATGTTGTGAATACACAGAGAATACACACCTCACATTATAAAAAACAAATTATTTGTAAGTTATGGAGGTATATATATATATAAAAGTTATAAAACAGTTAAGAATATACTATTCACAAAGTTAGAATTTTAAATACGTATATGTACAAACAAATATACACAGATGTACAATAAATAATGTATTTTTTTATTACATAAATTTTGCTCCATTTAACAGATACGTTGAAGTTGATTTTTGCTTACATTAATAAAATTTACTTGTTCATAAATATAAATGAAATATACAATGACAATTCAAATTGTATTTAATTAAGAAAATTTAATATTGCCAGAGACAGGAAAATATAAATTCTGTATGAAATTAACATATATTAAATATGAATTAGCTTTTTTTTTTCTTTGAAAAGTATTCATTTCAACAAGTTTTTCTTAAATAAACTGTCATATAGATTTTAGCAACTATGTAATTGTTGATATAATTATAATTAAATTTCTTTAATTAAATTCTAGCAAGGCAATATAATAAATGTAGTAAATAATAAAATGGTACTTGGACTTAGGAAGTAACAATGAAAATATTTGTCACATATTATAAAAATATGTGATATACGCTAGATCCAAAAATTACTTCATTACATTAGCTTAAATGTATACTAGTTCATTGACGTGCAAGAAACTGTTTAATATACAGGCACAGAGATAGTAAAAGAGGGGGCATCAATATAAAACAACTCCATTCTTCAGCAGGAACAATATTACAAGAGTCAATGCACTGTTCAGACAGTGCAAAATCTAGTCAAATAAAATAAGTTATTTGCTGCTTCAGAGAAACAGAGAAGCAAAAAAAAAATATTTTTTGTTTAAAATGTGTGACGACGACGTAGCAGCCCTAGTAGTAGACAATGGATCAGGGATGTGCAAAGCAGGATTTGCAGGAGATGATGCTCCACGTGCTGTATTTCCCTCCATCGTGGGAAGACCTAGATATCAGGTAGAATTAACAGTATTTTTAAATATAATCATCCTGCCATGAACTGTCAACTAAATTTATTTATGTATACATTCATTTTTATATAATATTTATATTTATCGTAACTTAATATTCCAACGCTTAATATTGAGGGAAGTTTATACTATGAAACTGTTTTAAAGTTCATGAATTGAACTTTGCAGGGAATCATGGTTGGTATGGGACAAAAGGACAGCTACGTGGGAGATGAAGCACAAAGCAAAAGGGGCGTTTTAACTGTTAAATATCCGATCGAGCATGGCATTGTAACAAATTGGGATGACATGGAAAAGATATGGCATCACACATTCTATAACGAGTTAAGAATCGCTCCGGAAGAGCATCCTGTCCTCTTGACCGAAGCTCCTTTGAATCCTAAGGCTAACCGAGAAAAAATGACGCAAATTATGTTTGAAACATTTAACTCGCCGGCAATGTATGTCGCTATACAAGCTGTTCTGTCGCTTTACGCTTCAGGACGCACCACAGGCATTGTTCTAGACAGCGGAGATGGAGTTTCACACACAGTACCAATTTACGAGGGTACGTTGCTTCAGTATATACGCAAATTACATTTCTTTTTTTTTTTATTTGTATTTCATTTCGTAATAAATATCATAAAAATAATATGATTGACTTGATTTGAGATTACTCTGAAATACAATCCGTACACATACATGAACAATGTTGATTAAAAAAAAGTTTTTTACAAAAGTTGCAACGTTACGTATTTTTATTGTTGCAACTTTACATATTGAAAAAAATTAATAAAATATGTTATTTATCAGGAAGATTTGTTTAATTTATACAAAATTTGTGTAAAAAGATTTGAAAATTTCGAATGGATTGACACTATCACGCACACGATTATAAGAAAATTGAAAGATTTCATTATATTAACTATAATTCAATGTGAAACATCCTATTTAATTCAGGGTACGCGTTACCACATGCAATTCTACGTATGGACCTGGCTGGCCGCGATTTAACAGATTACCTCATGAAGATCCTAACGGAAAGAGGATACTCGTTTACTACAACCGCGGAGCGTGAAATTGTCCGAGATATTAAGGAAAAATTGTGTTACGTTGCTTTGGACTTTCAGCAGGAGATGGCTACAGCTGCCGGTTCGAGCGCTCTGGAAAAGAGCTATGAATTACCAGACGGCCAAGTAATTCCGACTCGTACATGCGTATATACACGGGTGCATTAGCGATTCAGATCGCTGCGCGTTTAAAAACTACGATCAACCATGCTTGAGAATATTTAAATCAGCGAGTTAATTAATTGACACTGCTTTTAGGTAATCACTATCGGAAACGAACGTTTCCGGTGTCCCGAAGCGATGTTCCAGCCAAGTTTCCTCGGCATGGAATCATGCGGAATACATGAAACTACCTACAACTCGATCATGAAATGCGACGTCGATATTCGTAAGGATTTGTATGCTAATTCGGTCCTGTCAGGCGGTACCACCATGTATCCAGGTATCGCGGACAGGATGCAAAAGGAAATAACGGCACTGGCTCCGTCCACAATGAAGATCAAGATAATCGCGCCTCCAGAAAGGAAATACTCGGTCTGGATCGGTGGCTCGATCTTGGCCAGCTTGAGCACCTTCCAGCAAATGTGGATCTCGAAACAAGAGTACGACGAGTCGGGGCCGTCCATCGTACACAGAAAGTGTTTCTAATTTTTCTTTTCTTTCTTTTCTTTTTCAATTTAAAAACAAAATGATTCAACCACGTCCAACTAAAAGGTTACAAACCGATATTGCGTCGGTATGAAACTAACTTGCTTTATACGCGAAACCGTACGTCGTAACACGTATCACTTAATATCGAAGATTTCGATTAATAGGGCTTTAAATTTGTTGAGATATTTTTGTATGAAATAATTTTATTTTATTTGACATTTCTTATCTTATCTTAATTGTAATTTCTATTAAATACAGGTCATTTCATAAGTTGCTAATGGATCGTCTCTCTCTCTTTCTCTCTATTCATCCATTTCTATCTCTTTTACTCTCTTTATTTTTACAATTTCATTGTTATTTATTTCAACATCTTTTCATTTTATTTAGAAATAAACATGATTACACACGATTATAAACTAATGTACATTTGGAAGTGTGCCTCAATATAACATATAATAATATAAATGCTATTTTACCTTTATGATAACCGAAATATTGGATCAAAATTATCTAGTTGATACTATCGTTTTCAAAAATGATCCACTGCTTACGGAACGACCTGTACATAGAGCAATAATATGTGTACTATTATATATAATATTTATATACAGTACACAATATAATAAATATATTTTGCAAAACACGCATACCCTCACTCATGCCCTTATATAAATGATTCATTTATTTTGATAGTTCAATATTATAAAAAAATAAAAAATGAAAAAAGTTGTCCAGTTCAAAGAAATTCTCGTCGTCGCAATAAAACTTCCAAGATCACAGTTCATACAATTTTCATGTTCATTTTTGAATTGTGTTTAACGTAACAAAGTTATAAAAAATATAGACTAAATTAACTTGTTACAATTCCCCCATCTGTATAAATAACATTCTCTATAAGAGAAATGTTAAATTTAATTCACTTGGAAAACGTAATCATTAAAAAACTGCGATCTTGAAAAATTGTTACGCTGAACTAAACAACTTTTTTTTTTATACTTTTATTTGTCATTCGAAATGACGGAAATGTTTAGCATAATCAAAATAAATGAGTCATCCTATATATATGTATGTATATGTATGTACATCGATCCAATTAAAATATACATACATTTCTTTATACTTGCGTGCATACAGTATATCAAACATATACATATATACACACACACAAAATAAGGTAAACTTATATACATATACACATGACAATTACGTAGGCTGTCATAATCTCGTTAATTCGAAAGTCACAACACGAAATTTCGAAACAGTTTATCTATGCCACTGTTAAAATTCAACTAAAGGGATCTCATGTTCAATATTATGCAAATTATGTCTTCATAATTGCATCAAATAGTTAAAAAATAAAGATAAGAACTAGAAAGTTGCCTAAAATGACAATTATAATACTTATAAAGCATCGAGAGAGACATTTGCAAATTTGTAAAATTTCCTCTGTTCACCAAAATGGAAATGCATACTCATATCCTTTGAAATTATTAGTTTTAAAGCAAAAACAAGTTACAACTAATAATTTTGTGTCTTTGGTATATTTAAGAAAGCTTCCAACGAATAAAGTCGAATTAACGAGAACAATGCAAATAATTCTATACTATTTCTTAATGTACCTAAAAGATGCTACACGCGTTTGTTCTATTTATCGTAAACAAAATATATAATTGTTCAATATCTATCAGCAGTAATGCGCACTATTATAAATAAAATAATAAACAAAAACTTACGTATAATTGGAAAGATGTTTCTTTTTATTTACAAGTTATAATCACTATTTTCACCGTGTTTTAATGTTGAACATTTCAGTTTACGAAATGCTCACATTTCTCATGGACGGTTGAATCGAGTACCTTATCACTTGTCATGTATAATAAAATAAAATAATATAACTGAACTACATGCATAAAAAAATTAATACATTTTGTTGAAAAGTTCTTCAACAATTGCAACTAAATGCAATGGTAGAATTTAGAAAGAGAGAGAAAAAAGAGAGAAGAATGAAAAAGAAAATACAAAGAAAACAGGACAACGATATATCTTTAATGATTGATGTCAAAATTAAAAAAAAGATTTATTTTAGGTTCATTGAATTTTAATACTTCTGAGCGTACGTCGTAACCCCTTTTCTTTTTCATTATCATTGTCACAAGTTATTATAAAAAAAAAAAAATTACATAAATAATTCATGGTTATACAATGTGAATATATATATAAATTCAACGTAAATAACAAGTTATCAGTAGCTGTATGTATGTATTTTTTTAACTTTTTAACATTTATCTCTCTATTATAACCATTTATATACCAATTATAAATTTCTCATACAGCAATACATTAAATTATACTTTGTCTATAAAAATGTTCAAAAATTTAAGTTTAAAACAGGTAAAGTTATAGATAATCATAATAGATATTTTATACTTTAAATTAATAAAATACAACGTCCAACAAATTATCGTCTTCTTCATTATTAAATGATTCACAATATTGAACTTTTTATTTAATTTTTAAACCAAAACCAAACAAAGTGTACTATTCATTGTACTATTTGACGTACTATGTTCGCATGATATTTTAAAAAGCTCCCATTTCTAAACTCTTATACAAATCTGTTTAATATATTTTTAATATTTCGGAAGACTTACACTTATAAATATTTGATAATTTTCTATAAATAATTATGCACTTCATTTTTATTAAAATCCAAATAAAAATAGTTTATAAAGGATGCAGTATAAATAATTTTGCACATGTTATTTATTAAAATAACTCGAAAACCATACGAATTAAATTCATCTTAAAATTCAATACACGCACTTTTGCAATTAACAATTTTATATGCTTGTATACTAATTTCCAGTTTGTACTTTAAATTGAAATTGAAATTGAAAATGAAAATATTACATGAAGTTCATAAAATTTGTTTCGAGACGGATTAAATCTTTTCAACTGACATTTAATTTACACACTATTTTCATTTTAATATTCTCAACCGTAACAATGTCAAAAATAGTTATGACTTACTAATTATAAAACATATTTGTCGGTATCAATTAGTGTTATAATTGAAATTAAAGAAGAGGGGCTACGAAAATTTTGAAATTGATTGTATTATTTACATGTATATAATATTAATTTTGTAATGTTTCTTGAACATACTTAACCTTCCAACATATTTAATTTAATTCATTTTATCCAGCTTTATACAAAAAGGAAATATACTGAATATAATTTCTTATATCCATTGTTCTAATACAGCTCCAGATTGGAAAGTATATTCAATAAATATCAATTAAAATTAGATAAATGAATATTTCTATAAAATATAAATGATACCAAATTACAGTCGTACAAATAAAACGATTCTTATAGAAGGTCAAGTTTTACTAGTAAACTTGAATCAATAAGTAAGAAATAAAAATACATTGTAGGTACTCCTATCGTCTCCTATAGTCATCTTTCCTGAATTTTGCTTTAAAAAAGATGATAAAAATATCTTTGGTGCTCCTATTTCATATAATAAAAAAAATGATTTTAGAAAAAAAAAGAAAGAAAAATAGAAATACGAGGGAGCATATCTATAATAAAGATTAAAAATGATAAGACAAAAAATAGTCCTGTCCACCGGTATAAAAGTTTATCTTCTAGTAGATTTTCTTCTACCTGTTGACCGCTTTGGGCGACGACTGTTCGAACGTGACATATTTGACCAAGGTAAAGAAAATTCACTGCAATTATAAAATCAACGGTATAGCAAATTAAACTAATACAAATGTAAGATATAGTTACCGATTTAATATTATTTACCTTGGAGTGAAACTAGGAATAGGGGCACCAAATGCAGCAATAGGTAACTGAGGATCCACTTGAAGACTTTGTATTTGTTCTACGTCAGGCCATAACGACAAGACAGCCTCTTCCTCAACAGTAGATGGACAAGGTCCAGTATGATTTGTATTGTAACACGTTGCTTGATGATTCTGTCTTTCTTGTCTTTGTTTCAATTTTTCAATATGTCTCTGTTCTCTAAAAACGAAAATCCATTTAAGCATTGAAATTTACTTAATAATTAACTACTGTTGCACTGGCATTATTTTACTAACACGATACAAACCTTATCCTTTGTACATCCCATCTTTTCCTCCTCCTTTCATCATTTTCTAACTTTAAATGTCTTTTGTTAAAAATTTCATCATCCAAATTTTCCGTTCCTTCCATCGTATAACAGCTTGTATATATCTTTACCCTCCAATTTGGAACTTCTAACGAGGTATCACTTTCTACTAAATTAGGTTCTTTTAAATTTAATGTATAATTAGGATCACCAACAGCTGTATAATAATGTTCTTCCGTAGTAAGGAATGACTCCTTCTTTGTTAATGGCTTTCCTTTCCTATCACTTTTTCTGTTGTTTTCTTGACCTAACGTTTTGTCTTGCACTGTAGAGGATGTGTCATTACTGATCGTAGACGAACACGAAACACCCCTTTTCCTTTTACTTCCACTGGAAATTGACGTTGAATCTGTTCTCCTCTTCTTTTTCTCTTCCCACTCTAATCTAATATCGTTACCAGTTTCTATTTTTGTTTCGTGCTTACTTTGATTATCATTTGGTTCCTGTTTGACAGTAGTAATTCCACCACTGGTATTTAAACGTATCTTAAAGCTTTCATTATACTGAGAATTATTATTCTCGGATTGAATATTTCTGTGAAGCTCGCTGGTCGATGGCACATTCATAGAATTAATAGTCGGAGAAGAACATACTCCTACATGTTCGGATGCAATGGAATTTTCATTATTTTCTGATCTAAGCTTTTGTAAATTTACACGTCTGTCCATACGCTCCAGCCGCAGCTTAAGCTGTAACACATACATTTATAAGTAAGTTCCAGCCGGATCTTCGAAAAAAAAAACATTAACAAAATGTATGTTATTTTGATACATTTTGAAAATATAAGTTTAAACATTGGGGCAATTAATTACTAAATATGAACTTATATTGAGAATCACAATATTTAATTTATACACTGTTCAGAGAATATAAATTAAATATAAAAATTGAAGTATGTAAAAGAATTATAACTGATTGTATATTCATCAGTGTATAAATTAAATATTCATCAAAGGACACGAATGTTCAAAGATGAACGATCACAGAAACTACGCAGCGTCGATTTAAATTTTATTTACTGTCAACAAACGATAGGTCAGCGGAGTTTTTACTTCTCGTCGAATCCCAGGCATGATCATTCTTGCATCTAATGTACGTATAAACAAATAACACAAGATACTAGCAACAGTGATATTATCGAGGATACTATTGCGAGGACGGGCCAGTTCATTCAGGAAATCCGTTCGCTCAAAGATCTTCCATTTTCTACAGCGGGATCATCGTCGTCATAAAAGCAGTTTGCGCGCGAGAAACTGGTAACGTGAATTATACGTGTTCCGTCGGTTTCAAAGTTGCGGTTCTATGTGGAACAGCGCCATCATGCGGCAACGTTGCGTCTGACCTTCACGTCCAAGTGACCAATGAAAGAAAGAGGAGCGAGAACCGGGAAAACACAGAGTTGAAAGAACGAGAAAAGGCAAAATATTGACACACGAGCGTGGACGCGGGTAATGCTGGAACGCATGTACAGTAGAAGCACAAAGCGCGGGAATAACAAAAAAGAAAAAAAGGAAAAAACAATCATACGAAGAGGAGAAAACAAAAGAGAGAAAGGTACCGTTTCGTTCTCCTGTCGCAAAGCTGCCAAGAGCTTATCCTTGGTAACGATCTGCTCGGACTGTTGTTGGATCAGATCTAGATGAAGCAGCAACAGTTCCTTGAGATGTTTAACTTCGGTGAGATCGTTTTGACGCGGTTCATTGCCACGGAGAGGGCTGACACCGAGCGCAGAAGTGGCGGTGGCTGCTGGAGCCCCGCTGTCTGTCATGCTGGCGTACATGTGGTCGAAGTCACAGGGGAAACTGAGTATCCCGGCGGCTGGTTTACCATCCTCGTCGACGTTCTCGAATTCACCGCGGGAGCAACTGTTCCCCTGGTTGACGACGGTGGGATTGACGGTGGTGCTGGCGGTGGAGACCGTGTTACTTCGAACGCCGCTGGTCGCCGACGTGGTAGACAAGTGCTCGTTCATCGCCGCGACCATGTTGTTGTCGTCGTCCTCCTCGTTATCCTCTTCCTCGTCCTCCTCGTAGCAAGGAGCAGAAACAGTCGTGGTCCTGATTCGATCGTCGTGCTCAATGATGGTGATGGTGGTGGTGGTAGTAGCAGTGGTGGTGGTTGTGGTAGTAGCGGTGGTGGTGGTTGTGGCGGTGCTCAGATTGACAACTGGCGTCCCGATACACCTTTCGTCGTACGGCTCTTCGAACACGATCTCGCTATATCCCGTCCTCGAGTTCACATCCCTTTCATCGCAGACAGCTTCCCGAGCTCCCGGTATCTTCACGTCGGAATCAACGTCGCAAAACTCCACGCCGACGACGCCCTCGGCGGTCAAGCCGGCAACACAGACACCGCTATTACTACCACTGGCACCGTTATCACTGCTGGTGAAACAACCACTACCACCATTACCGCAGCCACTATCACCACTACCGCTACTGCTTTCACTAGCAGCACTAGAATCAGCAGTACCAGTGGTACCAGCACCAGTACCGACAACACCACCAGCGGCGACAGTAACAATAGTAGTAGTAGCAGTAGGAGCAGCAACAATAGCACTAGTACTACTAGTAGTAATAGAAGAAGTAGTGGTAGTAGTAGTAGTAGTACTAGCATTACTAGTATCACCAGCTAGAATTACTATGGAAGAAGCAGTGCTGCCAGCAGCGCCGCTCTCGTTTTCTCTCTTGTTCCCGTACTCGTATCCGTGAACGTTCTCCTTCTTGTTCTCACCGTTCACGAGTTTCGAGGCCGAGCCACTCGACATCTTCTTCCCTCTCTACCGCCCTCGCCGACGCTTCCCACTTCTTCATTTGTGGCCGCCTCGAGCGTACCACGCGCCCGCACCGCGCACATTAAGCGTCTTGACAATATGCCCTCACGCCGACGATGCCCTCACCGCCGCTCTCCAGCCCTGTCGCCTATCATCACCCCTCACCGATCCTTCTTCGCCTCTCGCCGTCCACCACGCGGACACTTCCCTTTCAGCAAATCCTCTTTCACGTATCGCCTCTCGTTTCGCGACGCAAGCTTCAAACTACTTTGGCGACTCTATCTGCCAGTGGCAGCGCACGAGGTGCCTGTCCTCCGGGATCGTACTTGTGTGTTTACTCTGACGAACGATGCGAGCCGCGCACCGCGCGCTGCGTTCCACTGCCTCTCGTATACCCTAAGCCCGCGACATCTCGCGGTATCTGCTGCCAACCTTCTCTCGTCGTCGTTTCATTTGTTTTTCTCCATCGATCACCACCCACCGCAAGTTTCATTGAACGTCGAACGCACACGCGATTCGACCTTCTCCTTTCACGCTTTGTTCCTGTACACATCTCGCAACCGTACTTACACACAGTCGTTACACACGCTCGCCACAATAAAAACAAGCGCATGCGTTCTACTGCGCGTTTCTTCACGAATGCGTGTACTTCGAAAATACGCTGTATACTGTGCAATTCTTCAAGTTCCAACGATATGGAAAATATCTGAAATGCACGTGCGTGCGAACAAAGATAGTTTAACGCGTTGGGCGCCGCGTGTGCCGCATAACCTTGTTTCGCACCAAGTTTTTGCTTTTTGTATATTTTAATATGAATCATGTTATCTTTTCGATTGTACAGTGTATTCTCTGGTTCTGGCGTTTATTGCGATAACAAATAAATTCCGAGCTCTCGAAAAACTGGAAAATACATCATTTTTACACATTTCCCAAACTCTACGCCGTGTACAATTGCACGCAGAATGAAATCTCTGCTTTTTGTATATTTCAATGTGAATAAACTTATTTCTTTGTTTGTTTAGTGTATTTTCTGGTTTTATCGATTATTGTAATAATTTTGAACTATCATTTCTAGAATAGTTCACTGACAACTGGCACTCAACGTGGTAAACAGCACGTTCTATGCATGTATATATGTATATTAATTCTCCTATAGATATAAATTCGTTCAACTCGAACAAACTTTTAATTATTTTCCAATACATGTACACTATACGCTAATTGTATTATACAATTTTTTATTTTTAATTTAACTTTCCAAAAATTTATTTCCTTGTCGATTGTCCAGTTTTCTTCCAAACTTTAATGCCAAATTACTTTTTGATATGTCATTTTACTTTCTTCTATAATAATAAAAATATTTTGCAAAATAAAATTTGCAAAACAAAAATAGCAAGTTATCACGGCAAGTATAACTAACAAGAGTATTTAGCGACAATGTTATTTTCTATCAAATTATTTGGCGTTAGCTTTGCCAATTATACGATAATTTTAGAAAATTTTCGATAATGTAGAGAAATGCGTCACTGAAAACTATTTATTTCTGAATATTTATTTTCGTATTACGCATGTATTCTGTATGTATACAACACATGTGTTTCACACATATAAACACGTGTTTCTATTGTCGATGAATTTTTAAAAAACAAATCTTTAAATTTTTAAATCTTAATTTTTGGTCTCATGCGTCTTAAGTATTAAAAAAATGTTCAGTCAATGATTGACAAACTCACAAGTTCGATCGTCTACAAACGATCGACGTATTCAGTTGAAATTATTAATTATGAAATTAATTTATCCATTATAGTATTACATAAAATTTTTATTACGATGATTTGTATATTGGCATCAAAAGTTACAGTCTATAATGCGATACATGTTACTATGACGTTTTATAATAAACTGTGAAATTGATATGATGCGGAGATGATTTAAATAATCGACGTGAATAATGGGCCTTTAACATATACGTAGGCTAAGTAATGGTAACGATATCGATATTTACGAATTATTCCATTACATTTTAGAGATATGTTGCATCGATCCCTTAACAAGAAAAAAAAAAGAAAAATAAAGTAATTGATACAGGCCTCGCGTATAAAAGAAGAAGCTAACACTAAATGCTATAATTGTACCACAAAGAACTTACATGATAGAACTGATAGACGATGAAAAATTCGAGATTATATGTACACGCGTATTCGTATGTTTAATTGTACTCATTATCCACATAATTCGGTGATTTTATAACGCTAGACGTAATGTGTAAAAATTTGAAATATAGAAGTATCGATTTTTTTAACGTTAAATATATATAAATAATTTATTGCCTGTTATAAATTCATTTTTAAATATATTAAAATTATAATTCATATACGCCAGATAAGGGGAAAATAATGCGTTTTTAGCGTTTAAAACTTTTATATTTATGTTTAATTGTTTCTTTTATTGCTTATCTGACATTTATGAATATCGGGCAAACTCTTAAGGGTCTACAGATATCATAACACAATCATTAATTTTCTATATCATAAATAACAAAATGGATTTCTTATTATCTACTTAAGCTTCGGACACAGTCAAACATTAAGATCAATCGTTGCAAACTAAAACAATTTTTGGGCAAATTTTGTAAACAGAAATAATCATTTACTGCTATATATATGTACGTCTATTTTCAATCAATTATAGTTTATCGGTGTGCCTTGTAATTACGATTCAATAAATAACTTTTAACTAACTAACTACTTTTCTTCCATTTTTCCCATTATCATTATCAGTTTGTTCTATAGGTTGTTATCTTTTAAATTATTAAATTGCAACTAATATCGCATAAAATACAGGCTCAAAAATATACACTGTCTAACAAATTATCCAAATGAATATACAAAGATCTTTGCAAAACCTTTGTTCTGGAAAAACCTTTGTACAATGCAACTGGTGCATTAGATTTAGATATAAATCTAGTACCATTTAAAATTCCATGTATATAATTCATTGCGATGTTTTTTTTTAGTTTCAGCTATACAATTCCTGCATATTTCAACGTTCAAATAATTAAAAATTACTATTGATTAATGAAACTGTATGTTTATTAGATACACTGGCACACCGCGGAAACGTAATTTCCCTGATAAATTTAGCATTAAAGATACAACTACATTTGAGTATTATCTGGATTGAAGGATGTACGTGGTAAAAGAGAATGATATACTGTCGGTTCATGATTTACAGCGGAACTAATTTTTCTAAGCTATATGTTACGATATTTCAACATGATTTTTGGTTATCGTTTGTATTATATCAATTAAATATCTAATAAATGTAACAACAATGATATACAGATTTAAACGTTCACTACAGTTACATGCATATATAAATTCAATTTTCTTCTACACGCTGTATGGCAATATCCTACGTATATTCCTATATACAAGTGTAACAGTACTTTTCATTTCTCTCATTTGAATAAAATTTCTATTTCTTGTTGCATATGTGATAGAATTTATATAAACGTAATGCAACGAACACAATTCTAAAAAATTTTTAAAACGTGTCTTACAATAGAAACACTTTTTTGTGAATGAACCTCACAAGTTCCAACAATTTTTCGCTAGATTTTTCTCACATTATATGTACATGTACTTTAAAAAAGTTCAAAATAAAACGGATTTTCTTTTTCTTTCAAATTTTAAACAAACAATATTGTTCACGTTGTGCAGATCTCTGTTAAAAAAAAAAAAATGTATTTTGCAATAATGCAAAGTATATACTATTTTTTTAGCAGGATTTTCCAAATGTTACTTCAATGCAAAAATATCGTATTTTTATGACTAGAGTAATAATATTTAATATCAATATAATTAAATAATATTGTTTCTTCACTCTTTTTGAAGGTAAAATAATATTTAGTACGAATAGTGATTACAAATGCGAAAACTGTCGTCTAATTTTCTTAATTATTCTTAAGGAACTGCGAGTTAATATATGTTTTTCGTTTATGCATTTCTCAAATCGTTCATTTCTCCCTATGTTTCTCTTCTTTTTGATTTTCGATATGAAAATATATTTTACGAACAAAATATTTGCCTCTGAGGTTGAGTTTCTTTAAACCTATATATTATATCTTGATTACATTATATTGTTAATTTCATTTACAGTCTGCCTATAAAAAGAGACGCGAAAGATTTAAAACCAACCCGATAAAATTCATTAAAATAAACAATTAATTGTGTTTCATTATGCATAATTTGATACTGTTTTTCTATGACACCATACGTTTATCATATCAGTAATAATAGGAACTAAGTTTGTAAGTTTAATTCAAAGTCGAAAAACTTCTAAAAAAAAAAAATATGCGCGACTCGACAGCGTTTAAAATAAACATTCAAAAGCAAAAACTACCGATAGCTTCTCAATGTTGAGACTTTAAACGATCATAAAATAAAAATACAGTTTTTTCATGATAATCGTTAAAAGATCTTATGCCTTCAACTTCAATACGTATAAAAACGCAATAGCAGATATGTGCGTTAAAAATTCAAGTCACGGATTCTTTTAAAGAAATTCGTATCTACGTTTGATTCGTTTCCCCATGGATATCTTTTCTTGAAAAATTTGTAATTAATTCCTTAAGCGCAATGACAATATGGGAGTTCTTACTGGTACGATATTTGTCGGAACATGCTACTAATCTCCTCCATCGTTTTGTTCTTTGTCTCGGGTACTTTCTTGTAAATGAAGAAAACAAAGAATGCTTGTATTGCGGCGAAAATAATGAATACATGGGCACCCAGCGCCTCCTGCAGCGGTAGAAATCCGATACTGACGATAAAATTCGCCGTCCAATTGACCGCAATAGCAACGGACGTCGCCGCGGGTCTCGCAGATTGGTTAAACAACTCGGACACCAGGAACCAAGGGATACTACCTGGTCCAGTTGCAAATAAGATTACGAATGTCATTACTAGTACAATCGAGGAATAAGCTGCTGCGCGAGATGTATCCTGAAAACGGGAAAAAATTAGGAAACGAAATTAAATCACGTGTTGTAATGTGCAGAGTCCAGAGTCTACGTGCAATATTAAATTTATGTACAGTGGTATACTTACTGCAAAAGCAAGACAAATCGCAAGCAACGCAGTATCGATAAACATCCCAGAGAATCCAGCTAACAGCAACGTTTTTCTTCCAGCTTTTTCTACGAGTATCAATGAAACAAAAGTCATAACAACGTTCATCGCTCCGACAGCCATTGTTGCATTCTGGGCTGCGGTTTTATCCAACTGCGCCATCGTGAAGATCTTCGTCGAGAAGAACATGACGGCATTTATCCCAGACAATTGTTGAGCGAACATAACCATAATTGCGATTATTAATGGAATTCTAAGAGCAGGATTTACAAATAATTCTTTCAGCGTAACCTTTGGTACAAGTTTCACTGATTCATATTCCGTTCTCATTTCTTCCATCTCATCGTGAACTTCGATCGTGCCACGCAACCAGGCCAAAGCTACAAAAAAAAAGTCATTTAATTACCGATAAACGTTTCGCTCCAATAATACAATACAACTCCATTCTATATTTCTACGAATGTGAAACCAATCGCAGCTCTGTGTATCCCGCGAGATACGTGCATGGAAATGATTCTGTGAATTTCTAGCTTTCTGTCCTGAGACGCCTTTTAGTTCAAATACTATGGAACGTACCTCTTTGAGCATCCATGTCCTTCCCTTTGCTGAGCAACAAATATTTCGGACTTTCAGGGCACAGTGGAAGCGTGACCACTTGGAAGATCGCAGGAACAATCGTCAGGCACAAAAGAAGCGGCCATTGATCCTCGGTACCCAAGATTTGTTCTAATCCGAGAATCTGCGATACCAGAATAGACATAGTAATAACCAGTTGATAAACGGTGCCAACAGCTCCTCGCAGATGAATAGGTGATATTTCGGATAAATACATGGGCGCCAGACCAGCGTTTAATCCTGCATTGATGCCGATTATGAATCTTCCGATGATTATCATCTCGTAGCTCTTCGCTGTTTTAGCACAGCCCTCGAAGATTACTGTGATGACGACCAAAATGTTGTTCAGCAACAAACCGCCCTTCCTGCCGAAACGATCGGCTACCGTGCCCACTAGAGAACCACCAATCATCCCGCCTACGCAGAATATCGACACAGCTATCGACCATATCATCGTTACTTCCGACTGCTTCGTTGGTACACCGGTACGATTCATCTTCAGGTTACTGATCCAGTCTTCGATGAGCTGTAACATATCATCCATATCGTCACCTTGTTTTTTTTTTATTTTTTTTATAATTTTTATAATTTTATAACTTTTATAATTTTTATAATTTTATAACTTTCATAATTTTTATAATTTTATAACTTTTATAATTTTTATAATTTTATAACTTTCATAATTTTTATAATTTTATAACTTTTATAATTTTTATAATTTTATAACTTTCATAATTTTTATAATTTTATAACTTTTATAATTTTTATAATTTTATAACTTTCATAATTTTTATAATTTTATAACTTTTATAATTTTTATAATTTTATAACTTTTATAATTTTTATAATTTTTTTTTATGACTTTTATAATTTTATAACTTTCATAATTTTTATAATTTTATAACTTTCATAATTTTTATAATTTTATAACTTTTATAATTTTTATAATTTTTTTAAATAATTTTTATAATTTTATAACTTTTATAATTTTTATAATTTTTTTTTATGATTTTTATAATTTTATAACTCTCATAATTTTTATAATTTTTTTTATGACTTTTATAATTTTATAACTTTCATAATTTTTATAATTTTTTTTTTTATGAAATATTTTTATAATTTTATAACTTTCATAATTTTTATAATTTTTTTTTTATCAAATACTTTTATAATTTTATAACTTTCATGATTTTTATAATTTTTAAAATAATTTTTATAATTTTTTTTTATGACTTATAATTTTATAACTTTCATAATTTTTATAATTTTTTAAAATAATTTTTATAATTTTATAACTTTTATAATTTTTATAATTGTATATTTTTCATTTATTTACATATTTCAAACACGACGTTTCGATCGTTGGATGATCGATGGCTCAGTTATCTTGAATATGCAACTGATACCACCGAATAGCCAACGCTATACATATAAAATTGTGTCAGCCATTCGAATGAATTTAACTTGCAAAAATTACGTAGATACGTACGAAAATCTACGATTAGTGGAAAAAAGCATTATGCATATAGCCAAACAAGCGATTATTGATTCTCCGCGTCGTGTTAAAATAAAATTCTCCTGCATAACGTTAGGAACGTGTTGTACGACCTTTGAATAAATTCGAAGGCGTCGTTGAAAAGAATTAATTAATTAAATTGAAAAAATTAATTAACTATCGATTTATTTAACAATAGCCACAAAACAATTTTGTTGTTCAGTCATTTGAAAATAAGTACGATCGCAAAGTAGATACGTACTGATATTCCGTAAAAAGAAAATGCTGACAATGTGTGTTATGAAATACCTGCTGAGGTGCGTTAACAACACCGGTGTTGTACCCATGTTGAAACGATGATCCAAGTGCAGCAGCTGCGATAGCAAACGCTAATCGTCCATTTAGACCCTGCAATAAAGACAATTATTTATTATCAATTACACAGACAGGCATTGCACGACATCGTGAACATGTTAAAAAATTTCTCTACATATCAGAAAACTTCTTTACAAATAACAAATAATAAATGAAAATTAATCGAAAATTACATTCGTGAAGTTATTTTCTAACGTACAACAATTTTGTCGAATCGTAAATAGAAATTATTAAAATAATTAAAAACATTAGTTATATATAAGTGAGGTTATTACTTCGATAGAAATCGTTTACAATGACCAACGACGCCCCGCCTTTAACGAAGGGGCTGAAAATCGTTTCTGATTTAACGTTTACAAAATATTATCTTGCCAATTTCCCCCACGATACGCGAATAAAGTTTTCAAACGACGAGTAAGTAAAGATAAGGAAGCAAAGTTTTTAACGATGACGATCGTTGGTGATTTGACGTTCGCGAAATCAAAAGACCTATTTTTATCTTACCGTCCTCCCGAAATAAGTAAATCCAATCGTTTTCAGAGTCATCGAGAGATATTCCGATTGATACACCGAACTGATAGAATCGTACTGACAACTTCGGTATCAAACTACTTCAACTTGACTTTTTGTACAATGTGTCCACATGTACTTTATACAAAATATCTATATGTATGTGCACATATGCATATGTGTAAGTGTATAAAAGATCTCCAGTCTCCCGTGTTTTCAAGCACGTGTCAAAGATTATTCTGCGGGTCGGTACCCCTGCTACCCATTTTTATACCGCTTCTGTCCATGGCACACAACCACGCTAAACAAACCGTTGTACTTACACGGCACGCACACGTAAACCAAAGGAACTTTACCAGTCAGTGTTTCTCAAACCGACCAAGCGAGGAGGAGCTTGGAGGTACGTGATTCAATTTAATTTTAAATTAATTCGTACGATCAATTACCTATTTTAGAAGCGTAATTAGATAATATAACGTAACAGAATCAATCAAGTTATATTCAATTACGTGCATATATACACTTACGTGTACTTGCTGTTGGTTATTAGCTACATATTCCCATTTCATTATTCACGTAGCTATTTGCTACAGCGTTTGCTCTCAAGTTCACTTGAATTCAAGTTCATTGGAATTTTCGCCTGTTATTGTAGAAGAAGTTAACTTAAAAGAAAACGGCCGGTTAAAGACAAACGCTTAATGTGAGAATATCTGCCAAGTCACTGATAAAAATAAATATGTATGTATGCATATCTCATGCCATTATTTCTTTACTTCTTCGTGAATTGCATTAAAGGCAAGCCTTATATTTCTACCACTGTTCAGTTTCGTCGTTTACTTTTTTGCTCGGCTTTCGATCGCCTCGAACGATCTCAGCTGGTCGGAATGCAGCCGGAGATTTCAGATAGTCCGATCAGTTCGAAAGGCGAGAGACTTCTACCAAATAACGACAAAAGGCACCGGTTTCACGCCGGTATGGAACGGAACGAGAGCTATACTCCGTACTTTTACACTCCATATACTTCGTAATCTACGAACTTATTTTATTTTAACCTCTTGCGCTGGAATGACGTACCACAATTTTTTGTTCCAAAATTGTAATATTTTCTCAGTTTCAAGTATATCTAAGTAAAACAAAATAGGCAAAACGAATAATAAATTTATTATTCCTCGATAATTTCTATCCAGTGATAGATATACTGACGAGTTCAAAAAGAAACCGACGAATTATTGTTTACGGTCTGGTCACTCGTTATGGTCCGCAATCAGTTGCTAGCGCAAGTTAAAACTTTCAAGACCTGTAGCCTTGTGTTTTAAGTGGACTTAAAACGCTTCATCGCGATGCGAAAAAACGGACTTATCTTTTATCTGATTCGATTGAATTCACTGAGACTTTGTTTCAGGAAAACGACACCGCCAACAGCGGCGCGGATAAAAATTCTTTCGTAAGCAGATTTCACGCAATAGCGTAATGGTTTCTGGTATTTGTCATTATACGCAAGTACGTCTTTATTAGTATACGATATACGCGATCATCCGGCTGTTTATGTACATATTTGGAAACAATCGATATTTGCAGCAATAATGACAAATACGTAACGAAATTCCGTTTCATTGTGTGATGTGGGGGCAATAAATGCCTGGAGAAACTCGTCACAACTGACGAAAAAGCGAAAATTCCCCGTTTCTCGAACGCGACGTTCCTGCGTTGGTGATTGGTTGAAACAGAGGTGTGTCGATCGCGGGCAATGCTGATTGGTTTGGAACGCCAAGCCTCTTCTACACCGGTCTCGTGGCACACGCAACTTCGAGCGTCCTAATTATAGCCACCACATGACACGACACGAACGCAAACAATTTATGAAAACTTTCAAGCTATATCAATTAGTTCGATGATCCACAACTGTCGGCTAAAACTTTTGAAAATTTCCCAATAACACGTCTCGTTAATTTAACTACAAGTAATCGTCGCACAATTTCTATGTACATACACGTGTACACGTACGCAAGTACTGTACATCTGTGCGTATATCTATTGTATACAAGCGTAACTAAGCCATTTATCATGTACATAATATCTTATTATTGTCAGATGAACTAAAACGAAAAAGAAAAAAAAGAAAAAAAAAACTTTACATGCCGTTAGTTGAAATCAAAAGTACGTCGTGAGTACGTACACACGTACGTTGTTTTTGCACGAGAAACATGAATCGAATTACATGTGTGACAGTTTGTTTGAAAGAATCGATGTACACAGTGTTTTGCGCTAATTGTTCACGTTCACGCGAGAGATGTTCTCGGTCGAAAATAAAAAGAATAACGTTGTTTTCGTGTTGCTATTTTTACACGGAAATATGTAGTTTCAGATATTCCGGACATATACTTTGATTCTTATCCAGCTCATCCAACGGACTAGTTTCTTTCTCATTCTCGTCAATTTTAAAAATTAAATTTCATATCGTTTCGGATTTAAAGTTTTATAAAATAATGCTTCGAATTTTTTCGAAACACAAGCTTTCGTAAAAGAAATCTTTGGAATCTAATTGAAATATTAATTTATATTTAAACATGTTAATCTTGTTTACACGTCTACACGTATGTCATTTGACTTTCATGTGTACATATTTAATACGTATAATTCCTAAGAAAATACGAATTTTAGATTGATAAATTTATTTATATCATGCAAAGAATATTAAATGTTTGCAATTCAACAATTTACATGCATTTGTAGAAAAATAATTGTACAAAATTGTTTATATAAAAATACTTCAATAAGTAAATCTATATAAAAATATTTCAATAAATAAATCTAAATTAAAACGCCAAAAAAAAAACCTGCAAAGTATTTACAAGTATTCTAATACCCCTTATTTTATAAGGGACACTTGTGTTTCCAAACTTGTTCAATTTAAAGAAAAAGTCAAAAGGCCATCGAGTTTTACTTAACAACTTCTGATATGACACATACAATTCGTCAAATTAATATGAACACATGAGTCGAGTGATAAGGTTACGTTTTTTCTGACTTTTTTTTCCACCAAATTGCCAAATTTTTGTAATAACTCGAAACATAATTATAATCTGCGGGGACATTTCGATAACATTTACTCGCGATGTACATTCTGTGTTCGTATAAATGTGAAGAAATCACAATTCTAACAATGTCACCTCCACATATTTTAACTCGGGTATAATGTTATCTAGCACAACCTTGGCCTAACGTGAAGCTTAACACAGAGTTTCTGATTAATGTCATCACCAATTTCCTTTCACTTTCGATTTAAACGAATTTTATTTGCAATACGAGACACATGCTACTAACAATATTATCCAACGAAAGGAGAACTCGACTTTTTAACAACTGTCGCACAAATGTTCCCGTTTTCTTATTTCACCTGTACAGCTGGTCCATGCTTTGTATTCAAAGAACAGAATATTAGAAAGGTCTGGAATATTTCAACTGAACTAAATCATCAAACTGTACGTATCAAAAAATTTCTTTTACGAGTTTCACATGGAAACGTGATCGTTTTATAGTTAATGAATAGTTCAAGTAACGCAATTCCTTTTCATAGTTAATTTAATAAACATTCTTCCTCTGCTGCGTTTACATAAAAAGATAGGAGAAACGTAACACGAGAGCGAAACAAGCCTACTCCTACGAAAAAAGGAAAGGAACAAAGAAAATCGTCGGTCGTGACGCGCGAGTTGTGTTCAACGTCTCGAAGATGGTAAACGAGCCAAAATTTTTGTGGAAAAAAAAATAGAATTCTCGAAATTCGATCGTAACAAAAGTAAATCTGTATTTCCTTATTAAGCTAATTCCATTTTTTTTTTTTTTTTTTTGT
Organism: Frieseomelitta varia; assembly: GCF_011392965.1. Classification (NCBI taxonomy): domain Eukaryota; kingdom Metazoa; phylum Arthropoda; class Insecta; order Hymenoptera; family Apidae; genus Frieseomelitta; species Frieseomelitta varia. The sequence continues at coordinate 223,603 of NW_025109661.1, forward strand.
TAAATATTTCCATATTTAATTTTTATCAAACTAAAATTCCATGTTTAATAGTGAAAACGTACATTTTTTCGAGTTCCGAAAATCCACAGATGCTCGAAACGTTCACGTCGATTCTTAGTATTTGACTGCTAATGACACATTTACATACTGTTCACAACGATACAACACTGAGGACGAATTGATTTCGACAAATGTTTCATCCGCACCAAAATTCACAGTAAGTTAATGCATCGAGTGTTTCAGCGTGATGAGCGTTTCAGGGAAAAAAAAGAAAAAAAGAAACATAAAGAACATGGTGCTGTTACCGCCAACGTTTTGGTCGTCGTCAACGCAGCAGGCAGCATTACGAAAAAAACTGACGTGCAAAATCAGTCGTATGGAAGTTCGTTTTTTACCTGTAGGCACCCTTGGCTCATGGTTAACTCGATGAAATCTCGCAAATCGTTCTCGTACCACTCAACTGGAGGGACGTTTCGCTGTCACTCGACGCGTGATGGGAAATTCGAATCAAACGGATACGACGACAACGAGGAGACAACGACCGAATCGTTCCGTGTCACGGTCGCGTATGAAAGCTACTGAGAGACAACATTGCTGCGAGCGCGAGCGGGACGAAAGCCGATTTTCGAAACCAGTCGTATCTCCCTCTCCTTGTTGCTCTCCCTCGAGCTCGGCGAGCTCCCTCGGACGAATCTCAACTACCAATTGAACAAAACACACCGAGTTACCTCGCTCGTCGATTCCGACAAAACCCATAAGAGAAAAAGAAAATGGAAAAAGGAATTCACGTTCAACAGACGTTCACAAATCTTCACGAAGATTTTCCTCTCCTTCCTTTCTCTTCCGATTGGTTGGTTAACCGAAACGCTTTCACGGTCGCTACTTTCTTGCTTTCGGGACGCGTGTCTCTGTTTATCGTCGAATTGCAACATGGCTAACCGGCAGTTACAGAAACTAATTTTTCGTTACAAAGTCTTTTGCTGGAAATGTATAATCTGTTAACTTTTTCTATTGGAAGATAACTGATTCCGAGTAACCACCAGAGGTATTTTCGCTATCGAATCGTAGCAAACGATACGATCGCTAGTTTCTTCGTCAGTATCGAAAAATCTCATCTATTGTATATTGATATCGTGCACGCAGATCGAACGAAAAGACGGTCAAGATTCGTACCACGGATTAACACGTAATTACGCTAGCTGTAGGTGTGTACTTGAAGACTTATCGACGGATTTAAGTTTCTTATATACATTTGTCCTTCTCGATTTCATCGATCTTGAACCGTAGTCCCGCCGATCGAGTTTATGTTTCATCCGCCACGTATTAAATAAATATGTTTACACAGCCGAGTTACAATAACAGCCTTTCACATATTGTGATCCAAGTCTTGTTTTATAAACCTCTTTACGCAACGACGTCACGAATAAAAAAAAAAGAAAAAAAATAATTTTGCACTGTTATCTACGAGTAAAAATTGCTGGGTTGTCAGAGAGAAAAAAATAAAATAAAATAAAATAAAAATTAAAGTAAAATAAGACAGTGCGTAACAAAATCTTATAGTTAAAAACTCGGATCGTTTCAATGGAAAACCGGATGCAGCCTTTTAATATAATGCTTACGCCGCGTGCACCAATTTTATAGTTAAGAATATTAAAGTTAGAGTGATTGTCACGATCTATGTAATCCAAGCGACACTTGAACCGTCGTGTTACCTTTGTTCTTTCGGTTTTTTCGAACCAATAGTCGCCGCGGCGATTAAACTCGTTTAATGCAGAAAAGAAAAATCAATTTACAAGAAAAATACGGATCATAAACGATCGGGTCCTCGATTGCGCACATTTTTTTCGTCCAGTTTTTTTTCCCAACCTAACCTAGAACGTTTGCTTTATTTGAACGTCCAGAAATAAATGGAGATCATCCGAAACGAAATGTTTTCACAGATAAAATAAAACCGTGTCCCGCCGGACTCTGACGATTTCGTTATCATTAAACAAAACGGAAGTTACACAGACTATGGAGGCCCACGTTTTGAGAAAGTGAACGTTTTTACGCGTTTAGTAAACACGTTTCAAATACACCTACATATATATACATAATATATATACCCGTGTATATATATATGCATAAACATAAAATAAAATAAACTCTCGTCAGTGTACAAAGTACACTGCGACATTTCGACGTGTGCGAGAAATGAATACGAATAGGGGAAATAAAGAAGTGAAACCAAGGAAACGACAGCGTGACCTTTACAGCCGTGGATATTCTCTTCTCTCTCCGAAAACGTGTAATTTAATAGGCACAGAATGTACGTGTGTCTGTAAGGATTATAGTTATCGCCCGTGACATTCGATATGGCCAAAAATTTGAACTTCACGCGATATTACGAGATTAGATTTCTCTCTCGTCACACGTAAAGTTACTTGGCCGTACACTGCGAATTAAAACAGACTGTTTAACTGGCTTCAACTATCTTCAACAGCATCCATTTGCTCTCATACACACACACGGAGATAACTTGCAATCGCTTCAACAGATATTAACAGACGTGAAATAGAATTAACAAAGAATAGAATAATAACGTATAATTGAACTATCTCTCATTTTCAAAAATTATCACGTTCACGTTGTATCGTGTATACTTACCAACCGCTTATCCTCCGTGGCAGACTGCGTGTGAAAGAGTAAGCAAAGAAATGGGAAAGATAAGACATGTTTCAACTTTCAACGCTATCTCTACTTAAGTTTGGTAGAAAATTTTTTGTTTACCTCTGGCGCCGGAGTTAAGGGCGTTGGTGTCGTAGCCTGTTTCTCAATTTCATTGCTCGACTAAACCGAAATTTATTAATTACGTAAAAACGCGTAAAAATCTCTATTTAATCTTATATAACTTTTTCTTTTTTTTTTAATACCTTGTCCTTTTCTATTGACATTGTAAAGCGGCTTGTAAAAAAAAAAGAATCATAAATTACATTTACTTATGTAATTATATATAGTATATAGTATTATACAAATATCGTTCAAAGTATATTTATGATAAAATAAATAATTTATGAGAGAAGAAAAAACAAATAAATGTAGATAATATAATCATTGGAGTCAAATGTAATATTTTGAATTATTTCATAATATTGTGTGAAATAACTTCGAAATAATTTAAAAGCCAAACATTCAAACATACTCAATGAACAGAATTTATTATGAAGTGAAAGCGACAATGAGAGAGCAGATAAGAAATTCACGTATGATACTTGAAATTCATGTATCACTTAGCGATACGTCGAAAAATCGTACGATAGATTATAAAAATTATAAATTATAAAACACTTATGCAATCAATAATGTTCCGAAAAGATTGATAATTCCTTCGTTGTATATCATCAACAAGATTGCACACAATTCACGTCGTATATAAACATTTTTCATCATTGATTAGTCATGACGAAACAGTTCAATATCACTTATTATAATAATGTAAAATACTAGCACATAAATTTCGAATTTACGAAAATTTTTATTTAAATTTAGATTATTTATTATTTGGTATCATAATAATCTATAGCCAATATCGATTGTGATAACAGTGTACAAAATGATTTTACTTTTCGCTTAGGATATAAATTTAATAACATTTTAATGCAATTGTAACAATTTTTTTTTTGTACATTACTATCATGATTATGATTACCATTGATAACAAAGCAACTCGAAGAAGTTTTTTTTCTCTTTTGCTTAAAACATGTATATACTTTTATAATACAACATTCTATCTCATTTGCTCTTTAACGTTATAATTATAGTGTTTCATCTAAGACGCTACTTCGTATCTACTTACATACGTACGTGAACCGTATGTATAGAAACAATCAATCTTCGTCTCGATCGATATCAACAATGATATGAATCAATATGTAAATGTTTAAATATCGGAGACTGTAACAGGTCGGTGATAATTGTCACGTGAAATGAACTCTTAACGAAAGATAAATTTTATACGTACATATGTAAGTACATATTGCTTCACATGCATCACGTAACAAGCATTGTATCATTACATCACGTAATTTTATTTAAAAATCACAGCCTCCATTTAGATCAGTTGTTTTATCGTACTGTTTTATCATTTTAAGTCAAAATTTAACCACAGAAACAATTCTAGTCAAATCTATACTTTCTCTTATCCACAGTCATTGTGATTTATAGATGCAAATAACCTAGACCTGATCGATGCTGACCGTGCTCATTTTATCCAGGTACTCGCTACATTTATTTGCATTGAGTTACATTGATATTAAGAATGTTAATATAAATCAGTATGTGCAATTGTTCCCTACGCAACAAAACACATTTGTATCAGCGAAATTATCATTATATAATGTACAATGGTAGTGGAGTTAGAAACAGATTTCCTACTTGTAAGCTAACCCAATGTCAACCACACATGTCAACCTGCAACTTACGCGTTGATATTTTCACGAGGCAAATGTAGAACTGATGCAATGAGTTTTCACAAGAGAAGTAGTGGCTGTTACCGCGCGAATGAAACATGTACGTATGTATGTATGTGAATAAATACTTGTGACTTACTGTTGATGACGTAGTCAAAGAAAACGCGGGTTTGACTATTCCAGATGAGTTCCCGTTCGATCCTTGCGTGCTTATATCTCCTGGCTAAACGAATGACCGAGCGAAGAAGCTTTCACTATACTTTTTGGGCGCACGCGCGAAAATTTACCGGTTTATACCTTTTATTGCAATTTCTAATCTAGGGCTGCTTAAGCTTTGATTCATTTGGAAAATTACGTCTAATCCAACCTCCCACGTGACGTGGGATAACAATCAATAACAATCCACGTAAAAAAAAATAAACTCACACTTTTATTTTGCCGCTCCTCCTTTCGCTCCTTAGTTATTATTGGCTACAAATGTTTTTCGTTTATTTCAACACTATGGTTTGGCGAATTATTACTATTCTTCTTTAGTCAATTTCTTTAAAATAAAATAATATTTGACGCACGTGATGCAGAGCAATTAAAGATTGCATATGAATCGTACATAAATTAATCACTTAAAGAATTTAACATTCATGAATTTGGAAAATTAACGTAGCAATATTTCGTTTACCGACGTTTCATCAAACATTCTCACAATGGACGGTTGCGAAAGATACATCACTTCAAAAAAATTGAAAAATTTAAGTCATTGTCATCCATATCCATTTACTGTTGCATAACAGTTGTTTTATACTTTTCTACATTTCACGCTGAAAACTCTTGTATTATGCGAATCTTTATTGATTTACAATATGCATAATTCGAAAAATTATTAACCTCAACTATAGTTAATTACAAATATTACGCAACAACCGTCTCCGACTTACACTAATTCTATTCCGGACTCGATTAATTGCTTGGATTTTATTACGTGAGTTATTTTTTAAAAGTACTATTCCTATCACAATCAATTTAAATATAAGTATGTATATATATATATATATATATAAATAGATTTTAATGTTTTCAGACACAATCTTACGGTATTTCTGTACGAATGAAATTAACGGTATTTTTAAGTACTCGTTATGTCAGCAATATGTTAAATAATTTTCTTTAACCTGTAACACGCGTATTCACGTAAGGTACGAGCTATACTGACTTCCATTTCTGGCTGTTTTTGTCGAGCCTGCGCCTCTACGGACGCCTATTTGGGACGAACGTTTACCGGTAGATCGATATGTTTTGAAATCTATAATTTCCATGAAGGGTAACCACACTGTAATCCTCGTAATTTAAAATAAGAAATTTACGACGTTAACATATGCACGAAGATTATTTACTAAAAACTAACTAAACTTGTAAATAAAAGCGCGTAAGTACATGTGTACATGTATGAATATATCAATTATACAAATTTTATATTTCATTATAATGTGTTAAATAATGTGATCGCTTATTTAAAATTCAGATTCATCATTTTTGTGCAACTGAATTTTGAAAAACACACACGTATAATGTATGTACATATGTGTGTGTAGCAGCTACATCCTAACCTCTTCAGAATTTAAAAGATACGATAGAGAAGTAAAAGCTATTTATATATTGTTTTCGGTTGTATAATATTAATATCAGATTGTTGAAATGAGAGAAAAAAATGTAGTGAAAACACGCGACGCACTTGGCTATCTCGTCTCAGGGTAAAATTAACGATACCACCGCGTGGGCGTTAAACGGTAGCTTCACATACGTCATTGCTCGACAGATGGCGAGCCCCCAAGAATCATTCTTTCTCTCTCTCTCTCCCACTCTGTTTCTCCTCCCTCCCTCTTCCCTTCCTCCTATATTTTGCTTTTTACTATTACTTTCCAATTTTTAATCACATAATATGATTAATGTGTTAACATTCTTCCCATTGTTCAAAATGTATATAAGAAATTTAAGATATTTATGTTTTATTACATGTTATCATTATTGTACCTATTAAGATTAAATATTATAAAGTATTGTGAAATAAAGTAGTATAATCATACTCTAGTATAGTAAATTTAGCAAATGATATCGTCAACAGCAAACAGTAAGAACAATGGAACCTTTATTCAAGTGTGAATGACCCTAAATGAATTCTAGCTTTATGATAATCCAGTTTCTTCGTTTGCAATTTATACAAAATAAATATATAGAGTATATTAAATTAAATATATAAAATAACACCATTGAAAACTTAAATTATTATAAAAAATTCTAATGTTAATATACCGTGTTTGTAAGGAGAATTCATATAAAAAAATTAAAAGTCATTTCCTTTAGCATGCTGATGTCATAAAACAATTATTTACATTTCAAATCATGTTCCATTTAAGACAGCTACGTTCACTCCGAATCCAAAGTTCTAAAACAATTATTGATGATTTAATTATAATTTATAAATATATATTACAATCATTGAAGTAACTAGAGAACATTCATATATTTTTGTCGAAAAAAGTCTTAAGAAAGCATAGTTATGTTTCGAATAAATGATACATTTCAGAAATTACGTTACATGTATTATACGAAAGGCAAGAAACACAATGTGTAAAGTGTATGCTAATTATCTATAACTGACGTGCGTGATTTTCGCATGTTACAGCAATAAAAAGAAATTACAAGTGAATAAGAGTTTCCGATAATTGCATTTAATTTTAAAAAATGTGACTTGACAAATATAAGAACACGTGGCTTATAATTAGTAATTTCATAATACATAAAGGCACATAATTCATAGTATTAATAAATTTAATATATTTTTATTCAAAATGTAAAATGTAATTATCTGCATTTACGATATTGTAACATTCACGTGCGATTGCGTCAGATAAGGAATAATATCTTGAGGAATTAAAGAACATCGGCAGGTGACGACATGCCTTGTGCACACCCACCGATTCGACCAATCGCGTGCTAGGTTATCAAGTGTTCTCAAATCATTTCCTCTTTCCAATTTATCTGTTTAATTATTCGTTAAAGCAGAAAATAGTATCCACTATGAAACATTTGTTGTTTTGAAAGAAAAACGTATTTAATAAAAAATTTAGAAAAAGAAGATACGTTCAATATTGTTGAAATGCTATTGTGATACAACTACAATATGCAAACCACTGTTCGTATCAATAAATTCGTATCGACTTACCATACACTGGTAAGTCGATACGAAGAACCGAATGAAAGAGAAAAGTCACCTGTTGATGAGAGCATAAGATCTTAATGTTTTGTATGTATAACATGAAAATGTACATATTAAAAGGATAGTTATTCTAAAAAGCTAATTGCAATTTATAATATCGAAAAATCGAAATTTTCCAAAAATTTTACTAATTGTGAGTATTTATATTACACATTTTTGGAAATTTTTGAAAATGTTTGGTAAAGAAGATATTTGAGAATAAATTTTTGTTACAATTGAGGAAAAGAAATTACATCAAAAAGAAGAACATTTTATTGCTAAAAAAAAAAAAGTCACTAAAATACGATTTTATAAAATGCACAATTATACTATACTGTCATAGTACAACAAGCGATAAGTATCGTTTAATTATTCGATAGGTACTAAGGGCATATTAATTGAATGCTTAGAATTCTATTAACTAAGGTCAAATACATACGTATCTACGTGCAATAGTTTAGAGCACGTCTTGCGTCATTCGAAGAAACCACAGATCGTTTGATCAAGAAAGCATTACTAAACACTAACAATATTTGCTGCGAGCTCCAAAGAATCGATCAATGATTTGTGATTTGTGCAAGGTCAAGAACTACTACTTGGGAGAATTCTGTCAATCGTTTATGCGTTTTATTGATTATAATCGTTGTATAATAATTGTTGTATAGCAACAGCGATTTAGTATATTATATTTTAACTTCTATTCCCACAATTGATACTCTCGCGAAATTTCTAAGATCGTTTTCGAAATCTAAATGTCGTTTCATTTCTCATGGTATTCTTGATTGGTTGTCGTTATGTTGATAGGTTATCTTAATTATGAATGCAATTAGTTTCTCTTTCTTCCTTCAGCACTTTTCCTTTTACGCGCGCACGTGCACGTAGAAAAGATTAATTTACAGTATCATAGCCTTTCGTTTCATTGTTTGATAATATTCGTATCTACAAATTTCATTCCATGTATTTCAGTTTTGATCAGTCATTCTCTTCGTCAGTCTATTTTATAAATACGCTACGTCATTTTATACATTTTACATCATATTTACTGTTAATAATGTTTTTCTCGTGTTACACATAATACACACCAAATTGTCCAAAAGTGAATTGGTATCAACATATAAATCAATAAAAATATAAAAGATAAGAAGGTGTTAATACAATTAAGAACGTTTTGTTACAGTTTGAATTTACATGAAGAACAATGTACTCACTTTTCCAGCTGAGACAGGTATAGTGGTTTCTCTAGTATAAATTGGTACGTCCAAGTCACTAACACTGCTACTGATACTAGGTGCTCTGGAATCTGGTCGACCACTGACAGGGACAGAAAGATGCGTTGGCCTAAGTGGATGAGATTCCGCGATGAAACCCTCTCCAAAGTCCTCATCATCTCGATCCATCTTTTCTTACAACACCAAACAAAGCGTACGTAAAGTGACAAAACCAATAAATTTACCACTCTTCTTGTGTAAACCAATACTACAAAGGATATACACAAATTTCATTTTATTGATGATAAAACAATATAATGAAACGTATAAACGTCTCGCGTTATTTTTAATCAATTAATCACAGATAAATTTAAAACTGGCTGCTCGTTATACTATTTAAGCACGTTGAAATTATACGAATGGCAATCATTAATGAGAATAAGAAAAAAAGAATGATACGTAACGTTTGTCATTTGAATGAGATATCTCAGTTATTTCTGCGTGAATTATTGAAGATGAAAGCAGATACATCATTGAAATAATGACAATTGTCAATTTGTGCGTCGTAGATAACGTTTGTAAAATTAGCGCCAGAATGTGACAACAGTACGCTTTCCCTATCAATTATTTGGCAAAGAATCAAGGCTAGTAACTCGATGACACACTCCCCACTCCTATTGAAAATTTCGTCCTAACGATCATTCAAGAAAATCGAAGCACTGATCGTAACTTTTGCACTAATCGTAATTTCGTGTACGTCAACGCGAGAGTCTCCTCGATTTTGAAACTGTTGCTGATAATTGGAATTTCGCGGTAACGCGAAAAATGCACGGAATTTAGAGGGAAAATTATCACGTACAATGTGACTCGGAATTAACATTAACATTAACGTCACTGAATTTGAACTTTACTTTCTCAATTTCTTATATTAGAACTATGCATATTTATAAAAGCCGTTAATCACATTTTAACGCAAATCATTCGAACGTGAATTGGCAAAAATTCTTGAATATGCTTTACGTATTTAGCATTTATACGCTCGACCAATGAACCATTGTTTAAAGATTTCGCACGTGAAAAGAAAAAAAAAGAAAGAAAGAAAGAAAGAAACAGAAAGAAAATATATTTCTCGTACAATATATTCGTTACTATGTAAGAAGATATATGTATTAGTTTGCCCGAGCCAATATGTCGACCGTGAAAAAATCAGGACATGGTCCATTGACGTCAACAAGGAGCTTCAAAAACTGTTACAAGAAAAGCATAACATTTTTTAATTACCTCGTGGTCAAGCGAAGTAGAAAATAGGAAAAATAGAACGAAGAGAATAGTTTCGTCAATAGTTCGTTGTTTCTGAATGGATGAGCCTGTACCTCTTATACAGCTGATTACGAAAGAATGTACCGAACGTGTTACCGATGAAATCGACGATAAAAGCACGGAAATATGGGAGGAAAAATGTCGAAGATCAGAACATCCGTACAGTCAGGGTGTGCTCTTGAGACTGAGCTAGAGGACGCATCACGTCGCGACGTCGCCGTCGTCGTCGTCGTCGGCAAGACGTAGCCGTCGGCCTCCGGCTGGATTTAATTTTAACGCGTACGTCGTTAGACGAGCCTCCGGCTTCCTTTAACAACGAACACAACTACGTTAATGCATCGCCTCTTCTTCCCCTTCGACTCCTCTACTCTCCTATATTTCTGCATCAATTAATTCCTGCTAAACTTCGCAATTGATTTCACTTGACCTGATAGCATATCCTGCCGGATAGTTTCTAACTATCAGACTTCTCTAACGATTCAAATATCTTCCGAAGACATTCGTATCTTTTTCTTTCTTTTCACTTTAATTTTATCTTTCATTTACAATAGAAACTTAACGAGAGACACTGCACTTTAAAAACGTGCACGTACATCGAATGCTCATTCTTTCTACATGTTTCTTTTTTTCTTTTTTTTTTTTTAAACAATTTGCCAACTTTCTTTCTACTCGAGATCATGGAAATTTTCTTCCGCATATCTATCATTATGCATGCACGTACGTATAGAAAGATATCGATTCCGCGACAAATTATTGCTGCTATTCAATTTCAATCAACTTTCATTATGTTTTCTAATGACATTGATTACATAAAAAAGAACATTCGATTTTGAAGCCAGTCGGGTGCATCAAAAATGGTTTTCTTTCATTGACAGGCATTTACAAAATATGTAATGTTTCTACAGCAATCAATGATACGCTACTGAAGAGATATATCACAGTCTAAATAACTAAAATATTCAAATACTCTGTTTTGGAAATAAAAAATTTGAAATCTAGTGAAATATATCATCGAAGTATAAAACTCTTTTCTTAACAGAAAATTGAGAAGATAATATTTCCATATGAACCGACGTTCTTTTTTTTTTATTGTTAAAATAACAATGTAAAACTCGCCATATCTTACAAAATCGTTTTTTCATTTTTGAGCATCCAATTATGTACATATATGAACTTATCAGCGTCATCTAGCGAATTATTCAAATGATGTTGTGGATGTTTTCGTTTTGAAACTGCTCGACAGGTCGATGAAAATTAATATTAGACAACTGATATTATGATATCAACGAAGTTTATTAAAGATATTAACAATATATACGCTTTCGTTTGCGAATTTAGTCTTGCACGGTAAAAATATTTTGTTAAGAAAAGATGGTCGTACTGACACGAATTCTAGGTTATACGGCAAAGGTAATTTAATATTAATGACGTATTTGGTATTGCTTTCTCATCGAGTTCATTAATATTAATGTAATAATAAATACGTAGAAATGTCGATTAATGGATTAATTATTTAGTTACCAAGGAAATATTTGCGGCGAGGATTAATCGACAGCGTACGTATTCATGTAACTGGAGGTACCGGCGGTTCTGGATTACCTAATTACGGTGGAATAGGCGGAGCAGGAGGAAATGTATATCTTGTTCCAAAAGAAAGATTAACATTACAATATGTTAAATACAAGCTAAAAGGTGTGAAATTAAAAGCAGGACCAGGATACGATAGTAGCAAGAAAGGGCTCATTGGAACACCTGGAACGGATTTAAATATAAAAGTTCCAATTGGCATCACTGTTTATGATCAGAATCGCATTAAACTTGGTAACGTATATAAACAACTTGATATTTAGGTGAATTATAATAGTTACTCATGATTGTTTGTGAAAATGTAGGAGCAGTGAATTCAAAGGATACAAAATTGTTGGTTGCACAAGGTGGAACAGGAGGATGCGAAAGGACAGGCTTCTGTGGTCTTAAAGGCGAAAGTCGCACTATAGTCCTTGATCTTCAGTTACTTGCTGACGTTGGTTTAATAGGTTTTCCAAATGCAGGAAAAAGTACATTTTTAAATGTAATTTCAAATGCTAAATCAAAGATTGCAGACTATCCATGTAAGTTTATTTTTGTACAAAGCACATTATCCTCTACTCGTTGAACATATGATATTTCTTCTTGCTTACTATGTGTGTATTTTTTCCAGTTACAACTATAAAACCGCAAATAGGTATTATAAAATATAAAGATCACAGACAAATTTCAGTTGCAGATTTACCAGGTTTAATTGAAGGTGCATATCTTAACAAAGGAATGGGTCATAAATTTTTAAAACACATAGAGAGAACAAAATTATTATTATTTATTGTAGACATTCAGGGATGTCAACTTTCCATTAAACATAAACATAAATCTTGCCTAGAAACTGTGCTCCTATTAAATAAAGAGATTGAACTTTATAATCCAGATTTGTTAGACAGGCCCACAATAATTATAGTAAATAAAATGGATACAAATGGAGCAAGTGAAATTTATAATGAAATTGAACAAAAATTAAATAATTTGTCAGAATTCCTTTCAGAATTCGATGAATCAATTCAACCAAAAAAGGTATTGCAATTTGACGATATTATAACAACATCTTTGATTTTAAAAAATACAGATGAGATACAGGAAATTAAAAGAAAGATTAGATATATTATTGACAAGTATGAAGAAGAAAAAATTTCTATTGAAAATATGGATTCAGATGAAGATCGTTTACGTACAAAATTAAAACGACAAATGCAGCAATATGCACCAACATTTGTATAGTTTATTGTATTTTAATGAATTATATAATTAAAACCGGAAATATAATTTTTTAAAATAATATATACAAATTGAAACATAATAAATAGTGTTATTATTTTAAATTGTTTGGATAGAGCATTTTATTTATTTTTACCCATTTACATTTTAAGTTTGCTTCTTTTACTTTTTTTATCCAATTTTCTCCAAGCGGAGCCGTATTTTCTATTTCGATCTTTTCAATTTCATTTGAGTCTTTGATAACATCAATGTCTCCAATCCATTTCTCTACTCCATTCCATGCTATCATTATTCCATTATCAGTGCACAATTTAGGTGGAGTTCTTACGAAGTTGTATCCTAATTCTGTGCACACGATATTTAATGCTTTCGCTAAAAAATTATTACATGCTACTCCGCCTGATACAACCTGTTCAATGAAGAAACGAAATACACGTATCAAATTAAAACAACATTATTAACACCAGTTTTAACATACCAGTGTTCGTTTATTTTCAGGAAATAATGATATTTTATTAATAAATTCCATTGCTCTTTGAGTTCTTTGACAGATATGTTTCACTGTAGCCAATTGAAATGCTGCACATAAATTATATGCATCAGGAATCACTGCATCACCAATTATGTTATGTTTCTTTTCTTCTAATTCAACATACATGTTACAAACAGAAAAGAGTGCAGCAAAACTAAAGTTACAATCATAATATTTTGTCAGTATAGGTGGAAATAAAAATTGGTCTACGTTTGATGCTTTACTTGCTGCAGTTTCTATAGCTAAACCTCCATTTAACGTACTAAATTCTGGAATATTTCTTAACTTGAGCTTTCGTGCAATCTACAATCAATAAAAGATTTACGTTATTTTATATGAAATGTAAGAAATAACTTAATTTACTATTTATTATGTGTGGATTAGAAATATATTAAAAGATACTTTAAAAAAAATGATGGATAAAAAACAAAATACCATCATAATATTGCAATAATTACTTTATCAAACATTTCCCCAGGTGCATTATTAATAGAAGTACCCAATAGATAAAATTTATTTACATTTTTAACAATTGCTAGTAAACAGTGGGCTCCAGAAACCAATAAAACAAGATATGGATAATCAATCTGTAATTAAAAATTTAAGTCTTTCTTGTGTAACTGATCAAACGTTATAAAAAACCATTGTTGTTTATAAAAAGACCTTTTCACTCATTCTTGCTGTTAAAGCATGAGCTTCCATATGATGTATTGGTATAAAAGGTTTCTCCCCAATTTTTGCTAGATATTTTCCAAATTGTGCTCCAACTTTAAGTGACAGAGGAAGGCCAGGTTTTATAGTTGTAGCTATTGCATCAATATCTTTTAACTTTAGATTTGCAGCTTTCAAAGCATTTTCGCAAGTTTTTGTAATATTATTTCTGTGTAATATCCTTGCGAATGATGGAATTATTCCTCCAAAACTAAACAGTATTGAAATTTTTAAATAGAATGCAAAAATTATCAGACAAATTGTACGAAATGCTATATAAGAAAAATTAACAAATTACTTCAAATGGGTCAAATATTGAGAACTAATTGCTTCACCTAAAATTGTTCCATTAGTATCAACAATTCCGCAAGCTGTATCATCACAGCTAGATTCTATTCCCAAAATTATAGCAGGCCTACTGTGTACAAAATTTTGTACTAATTTTAAATTATGTTTATGCAAATCTGATAATATATTATTATTCATAGAGTGTTTATATAAGTATTTGCCATACAGTGATACAACATTATAAGCCATTCCTTTTTTTAAATTGTATATTAACACTCTGATCTATTTATATCTTATATATTTATAAGTACTCTTATCTATTTATATCTTATATGGACATACATTATATTGTTTATGTACTATGTAAATACAAATATAGATATGGATATATATAAATACATAATAGTACATTAAAGTACTCAAATTACTTCTATTTGTTTATATACAAAATAAAATACAACCATTACTCCACTAGCAATTAAATTAATAATTTATATATTGTAACTTCGTTTAATCTTATTTATTTTATGTGGTATTTGAAATTATTTCAATATATAGAAGTAACACGTGCTATACTTGTTATGATATTGGATTCAACATTACTTCGAGATTTCGATATGAAGTTGATACCTCGAAAGTAACAATCGATGTGACCTACGCAATATCGGACGCAACGCTCGCAATATCGGAGCCATCACAGATTGCAGACTTTCCCTCAAGTATCAAAAAGTGGATGTACAATGTCGGAGCAGTAAGAAATATTCCTTTTTCCATAGAAAATTAATGTTCTGATCTAACTTTTAGCATTTAATTTAACCTCTTGATTATCTTGCATGCACTTATAATTTTACTATCTCTTCATTTTTATTATTTCTTTCGCGTAGCTGAATTTGATTTAAGGTTAGAGTTATAATCACTGTTAATAGTGACGTACATTGTGTTTTCTCCATCATCCATTGCACTCCATTTTTTTATGACTTATTTATCTTTTATGTTTGCAGTCAGTTTATTTCGTAAAATACGACAATTATATTTGCAGGATATCAAAGAAACTGAATATCTAGGAAAATATTGTTTGTTCATATTGTGTACTAATTACTACTTTAGTAAATGTTATTTTGATTATTTTTCGTTGTACGTGTGATTAATCTCCGTGAGTTGTAATAATAAAATACTGTTGTATTTTAATGTAAATTTATTGTTTCTGTACGTTAATTGAAAAAATACATTTACAAGTAACAAAATTTTGAATATATTTAATAATTTGATTTTACTTCTGTATGATGTGAATATGAAATTAGAATAATTTTATTTGTACAGAACTTAGAATTATTTTTATGACAGAGATTAAAATATGATTAATATAAGTAATATATATGTATCTGCATTTGTAGGAAATTTACACACGTAGAAATGTATAGGGTGCACATGATGCGAAGAAATACAGAAAATG
Source organism: Frieseomelitta varia (assembly GCF_011392965.1). Classification (NCBI taxonomy): domain Eukaryota; kingdom Metazoa; phylum Arthropoda; class Insecta; order Hymenoptera; family Apidae; genus Frieseomelitta; species Frieseomelitta varia. Next base: position 239,618 of record NW_025109661.1, read on the forward strand.
AACAAGTATTTAGGTTGTATTTCATTGCATCTGTTAACAACATTGTATTGTATTGTAGTTATTAATTTTATAATTTATTCTAAAATAAGTTTTAAAATAATGTTTTTAACAACTATTTATTCAGTGATGATACTCTATTGGATGAAGATCTTGGAGATGAAGAATATGATCTAGGCAACGATGAAGAAGAGGCTCTTTTAGCAGATGACTATGAACTAGAGAGGGTGAGCATATTGCTGGACCATTATTTTGTTGTTAAATGAAAATTAGTTCTTTGCAAAACCATTAATGTAATATGATACAATGTCCAAGTTTGAAAAATATTAATTTCAGAAAGTTAAGAACTTTTTACTTCACTTGCTGTTGCATTATCATTTATAATTGACATATTGCTCCATTAATTAAAATGATTCTGGAAATTATAGTTTATTAAGGTTACTCTCTATGAGTTTTCTGACGTTTCTGCTGAACTTTACAGAAAAATTAATTATGACCACAACTGGATCGACTGTGATATTTTATTTTCATGTATCTTATAAACAATATATTTCAGCAAGCAAGAAGAATTTTATTTAATTCTGTCTTATTTACTTTGTGTATTATGACAAAGATAAACAAATCTAAAATCATAACGTCAAATTATATGTTGTTTATTGTATGAGAGTATTGTCCTAGACACAAGGTATTTAGTCATGTATAGAATCACTTTGTACGTGGCAAAGATATATTAAAATACTCCAATATTTGAATACTCCGAAATTTTTTTTTAAAGTAAAATAAATATTTTACTAAATTGTGAGCGCAAAATATATGTTTATTGTAAGAGATTGTATTCAAAGTTCAAAACAAATGCGTGAAAATTATTAAAACGCGAGATTATTATTGCGTTAATTTAGGCGAGAATTTTATATTTTATATGGATATACTTCATATTAATTGTTGATTTATAAAATTGATCACGAGATTTTTTCATTTCATTATAAAATGCAAAAGATGTGAAATTGAAACATAAAATATGTCATGTAAATCCTGATTACATCACTTATTTAATAAATATTTATGCAGGGGAAATGAAAGATAATCAATTGATATTTATTCTTGATATTCATATTGTATCGTGGTATTGTTTACAGTAAACAACTCTTATTCTTTGTACTGTAATTGCTTTTTGCATTTTTCTTATTATTTGAAATTTCATAATTACTTTTTTCAATACTAATTAAACTTTGCGTATCAATGACCACCGAGAATTTTTACATAATAACACTTCTTAATTTATTATGTTATTTGTATTTATTATGTTTCCTTTTCCCTGTTTATTAAAAAAAGAAACGCAATTGTTAGATATCGTAAGCAGTAATATTTGTTAATGTGCTGTTTGTAGTGTCTCTGAACAAATTTAAAGCACTATTGACTTCTGTGATTTATAATGTACGTATTTAAATATTACAATTATTGCAAATAGTATATTCCAACATGTTACGAAGAATTGTGTGTTTTAATGAAAGTCTTTATGAGTAAAAGATGTAGTAAAATGACTGTAGCACATAGGCGTATTTATATAGATTTTTTAAAGTCTGTTTAAGATCTCGGTTTCACAGAACAGTTTACTTTAGCAGAAATAAAAATTGGAGCTTGCTTCTTTAGAAAGTTAAATGTAACAATCATCATTTTCTGTAGATATCATTATTTCGGTAATATAAAATGTATAATTTCTCTCAATGAAATCTCATTATGTGATAAATTCTTTCATTAAAACATTCAAAGATTATGAGAAAGAAAAAAAATACCGATCTTGATTATTGTGACAACATGGTATTGTAAGAAAGTAATATCGATCGTTTTTTTTTTTTTTTTTTAAACGATTGTAACGATACATCGTACATATTTTACATCGTTTGGGTATCATCAACGCGTACAGAATTTAAAATGATGTATCTATTTCCATTTTCATCAAAAAGAAGTAGCATGAAATATTGAAAGAGTTGAAATGCACAGTACAATGATTCCTAGTGTAATTTAACTAAAATAGTACAAATGTATGTACTATATGTAGTATAAAATAAATGTATGTACGTTATGTAGTATATGACCGAATATAATATGAAACATATTGTTAACAATACATCATGGCAATATATTATGCTACTGCAACTGATATTGTAACATATTGTATGATATACGTTTATAACAATTTCGTATTGCGAAGTATCAGACATACTGTCGCTTTTATTCAGAAAATAATATTTTATTACTCCAGTCGATTGTTACGGTAACATCCCCATTTGCATAAATTATAATAACACGACTAGGAAGTGAGGAATTTGCGATTAAATAATTCTGCCGTATAAATCTTATTATCAGCGACTGATATAATAATGAAGAACAATCGGAACGAGGAGAGAGTTGGAAATTTAATGGAAGTAGCAGGTAGAGAGACAGAACGGTGCGAGTTATTTTCTAAAACTATATACACATGGCGGTATAACTTGTCACAGATTGATATAAACATAGACATATAGTTAATTAGGTTGTAGATTGTAACGACCACGGCTAAATATTATATTTTCATTACAAATATTTGGCAATTTAATTCCCTGAGCAGCAGAATAGCTATAAGGGAGAAGAGGAGACAGATGATGTACTGGACTTAGGAGTAACCGACGCGCTCGACGACTTAGATGGTGACGACGAAAACATAGAGTTTAATAGAAGCAAAACTGATAGGAGCAACCAGAACGATTTTTACGAGGACGGCGATCAGCTAGAGGCACAATCGAAATATTACGAACAAGACGAGATTCATGAATACAAGAGCGAACAAGTCCGACAGCACGATGAACGTCCCTCGGTCGACAATATCAACGCTTCGAGTAACATTGAAAGGGGAGATCTACGAGAGAAGCTGCAGAAAAATGCAAAGATCTATTCTGGGAATGGGCAGGGATTGGAAGATGATGAATGCGAAGAAGCTAAAGAAAGGAGGAACAGGTTTCAAAATGAAAGAACTATCGTCTCTTCGAAAATGAACAATCACATACCGGATACTTTGGAGAACGTGGTCACGTGTGAACCATCCAAACTGGCGTCCAGAGGCCGTGGAAGAGGTCGAAGCACAAGAGGAAGTCGCGGAGGAAGATTCGGGATAATACAAAATTCGGGAAATTTTAATCCAAGGTGGGTGCAATTATTGCGATTCTTAAGGTTAAGTTTTTTTCTCTGTTTTATGCACAGATATATATATACATATATATGCTACAAACATGCATACATATATATAGTATATATATGTATATCTATATATACATGATACACACTATAAATATATATATATATATATATATACTTACTATATATATATAATATACATTTGTATATATATGCATGTATGTATCATATATACACAAATGTATATTATATATATATAGTTATATATATAGTAAGTATATATATATATATATATATATATATATATATAATATTAAATGAAATATTAAGACACCTATCCAGAATGTATAATTATGAAATAAATTGTAATTGACCAGGTTCGGTAATGCACGTAATGCAAGCTTCGATAATCAACCGCCACCGGTATGCAGGCCGCCTTTGCTCGAGACTCGGCCACCGTTTCTTCTCGGAGTACCGAACAATATGCAAAATCAACAGATCATTTACCAGCAACAAAATTCCCAAGTACAATCTTTCCAGCATTACTCACCGAACGGTTCGCTCCAAGGTCCATCGCATTTTGTAGATAATAGACCGCAATTCAATCCTAACCAATTTCAAAACCAAGTGGCCCCTAGAATAATCGGGCCAAGGTTAGATTACGGGCCCCGAGTTGGCTTGCCAGGATCCCTTCAAGGGCTTAGTCACCCATCGTCTTACAATCACCCATCGAGTCAACCACCGTACATCCAAATTCAACCGGGGCCAGCGGCAGCGACCGCCCCGTTTCAAACTTCGGCTACTCTCATGCAAGAAGGCCCTAATCAAGTACGACTGATGCAAAACAATCAGGGCCCGTTGTTGCAAGGAAATCCTGGAGGAACGATTCTTGGGAATCTGAACTCAGCGGTGCCTGGAACCGGATCAGTGGCGCCGTTGTTGCAGAATAATCAGCCACTACCCATGCAAGCATATCCACGCCAAACTACTTCCCAGGGGCCGCTCATTAGTCATCCTAACGTCACTCAAATGCCAAATCAATCGCCCTTTGAGAACAGACCACCTTTCCAAGAAGCAGCTCAATTTGAAAACCGACCCGTTTACGATTCGAGGTCCGGCTATTCCGATCAAGTACCTACCAGTCAATTTAATACTAATACGTTACCTGTACCACAACAGTCCACTTCCAATGTACCCAATGTACCTTTACCTCCAGGGCACAAGATTTTAATCAATCCTCACTTTCGAGGAGCCGTTCAGTCGACGAACGACGGTAAGTGTTTTCGGATGTGATTATTAGTTTTTTTTAACTTTCAATTCCAAGTTCTCTGTAATTCCTTTGCTCACGATCCCTTTTGATTTGATGAACACAACAGCAAGACTCGCATGGGATTCCAATCAACAACAAACGCCTAGTTTACCATCTCAAGTCTCTTCTGGCCAGTTTTCACAGTCTGCTATCCCATATCAGAATCAAAGTTCGTACAACCAAACTCAACAAGGACCAGCACATTATCAACAGAATTATCAACAGAATAAGAGTGATGTACGTATTGTATGATATTGCACTGACTAATTAAAGTTTGACTATTTTGATTTTGCACAAGACTGTATAGTTACGCAAATTTTCACACGCAGGATCCTTATGCATACTTTTCTGATGTGTGGCAAGAAAATAAACCGCAGAAAAATCAAACTGGAACGCCAAACAAACAATATCCTCCCCTAGAAAGTAATTATTTACGAGATGGTAGCTATGAAACCAGTTCGAAATATAAGTTGGATCAGTGGGATCAAAAAAATAATTATTCACAGGTTCGTAGTGTTTACGAATTAGCAGCATATTCTTAAACATAAAGAACAAGCCAGTTTTAACAACAATTCGCATTTCTAGGATCATAGAGGAGTCCATCAAAATTATCGCGACAGAGATTTGTCGTCAAAAACTAGAAACGATCATGTTTCAAAAAATAGGACTTACTCGTCAACTACGTATCGCGAAAATTACGACCAAAATCATGTACAGAAATCTAACAGATCAGTGAATACTTCGATAAGAACTAGGTTACCACAAAAAAGAGTTCCCAACTCTGTAGATAAACCTTTACGTGATTTGAGCCCAAAGCGAATAAAGATTAGCAATAGAAATCTCCAAGAAGTAAGAACAGTGGATACATTAAACAATACGAATAATGATAAAAAGGTATATACGTATATATAATATTGTATATTATATAGTGTCTTCACATTGCACAGTTTTTCAAAACTGTGAACTTTTGTAGGATGAAGAAAACGATCCAGAAATGCAGGAATACAGAAAAAAGATGGAGGAACAGAAACGTCTTAGGGAAAAGGTTCTGCGAGAAAAGGAAAATCGACGGAAAATGGCTGCAATGGAGAAACAAAATGATGAAGCTAAGAACGAAAATACATGTATGTATTTTGTGTAAATCAAATGTATAGAAATAATTTAGTAATTATTTGCTTGAACGAAGTGAATAAATTTTCGAAGACAATGTTAAAATAAGTTTTAAAAACATTTTTTACAGATATATATATTTTATTATTGTTCAACAGAGTCATCATTTTTTTTAATCAAAAATATCTTTGAAAAATAATTTCATAATTCTTCTTTTGTCATCACAATTAAATGTTTATTTTGTTTCTATTTAAATTATAACAAATTTCGTTCAAAAAATAATATATTACATATATAATAGTAGTAGCAATTTAAACAAATAAATATAGTGTGTAATTAATATATTTTACTTCCTAGTAAATGAAAATACACAGGATACAAAACCTGTATCAGCACTTATGGGAGTAGTAAAAGATGGTTCCATAAACAAAGGACATACCAGTATTGGAAGAGGACGTGCTCGTCCTATTAGTACACAATCTACAGAGGTACATGACTAAAGATGCCATATTTTTTATTTTACCGTTATTGGTACATAAGAACTTCAACTAGACATTCCTATTTTTTTCCTTTTTTTAATATATAGTTTTGTAAAATTCAGTGATTAACAATTGAATTAACATTTGAATGATTAACAATTTGTATTCTTATCATGATCATTTTGGTAAGCAGTTCGTGCTTAATACTCACAGCAAATAAATGCGTGCGAAATGTAATCATATTTGAGATCTATTTGTTTGTAAATTTTCTTATTATATATAATTTTCTTATTATATTATAATGAAGAAGAGAATGAGAGAGAAAAATATAGTTCAAATATACTATACATAAATATCAAAGAGCAACAATTTTAGTAAATTAAAAATTTTTTTTGTTATTTATTAAAATATATGCATTTTTTAGCTTGCATTTTTTAAAAAGAGTATATCATTTTTAAATATTGAATATTACTTGAATAATAATTTATATATTTTCATATATTATATATTTTCAAATGAAATATAAAATAAAAAAGAATATATACATAATGTCTATTAGACTTTTTGTATATTTTTTACTCGTGTTTCAATAAAATATATTTTTAAATACTTTTTGTTTTTTTTTAATTTCCTTTAAACTTTTATCAAAATCATTCTATATCAAAATGTTTTATTTTTCATTTAATGTAATTTTTGAAACAAAATGTTAATCTTTTCAATAATTTTTAATGTTAGCATCAATCATGTTGTACTCAAATATTATTTTTTTCTCAATATAACTTCTTTTGAAAATACCTTAATAATTATTTTTGTTATAGGTCTCAGAAAAATCATCGTGTATACGAATTGTTCGGACAATACAAACTGTACAACCTAACGATTCTGTAGATTCTGCAAAAGATAGTAATTCTGGACATACAATTAATCCAATAAATGAACATGTAAAAGTATTAAATTCCCAGTCTGGAACACGAAGAATTGTGATTCAAAAACCATTACTGAATACACAGAAAGTTGCCACTACTATACAAAAAACAGTATCGAATTTACAAAAAGGTCAGCTATTAATGCAAAGTAAATTAATCAATGTCGCTCAATGTCAGTCTCAGAGAGTTGGTCAGAATCAAGCTGATGTTTTGAAAAAACTGACAAACATAGGACAGAAAATTGTTGGAACTCCACAAAGAATTGTTAAACAAAAATCTCCAGGAAACTTTCAAAAAACTATTATCAATGTACAAGAAATAACAAATACAAATGCACAAAAGAGCGTTATTAATACGCAAAATAATCAAAGAGTTGTACTTCAAAAAACACCTATACAACAGAAAAAAATACCAGAAATGAAAACAAATACTGTGAAAGTAGAAAATTTGGCAGCAAGTACGTCTGAAGCACAAATTAGACGTATGTGTCAAGGCATCGGAACAATTGAGGTGACTATCTTTGCATGAAAATGTTTAAGACTTTAATTTTCATTGCAAATTCTAGCTTTAGAAGTTAGAAATCTATTCCTTCTTTTTCAATAGTCATTTTGATAATGATTTTAATTAAAATTTAAGATAATGTTCCAAGTATTATGTACACTCATGTTAATAATAATTACATTTTTTCCTCTTTTCTTTTTTTTCTGAAAGAAGTTTTATTAGTTTGTTATAATTTTTACCTATTTGACACATTGATTTTTTTTTTTTTTTTTTTTTTTTTTTTTTTGGGGGGAAGTTTTTTTTTTGAGAGGAAAGTATTTTTTTTCACTAAGATATACAAATTTATTTTACATAGTAATTGACAAATTCATTGGTGTAATTGTTTAAAACTGTTATCCGAAAATTACTTTGTATTCATTCAGTACATGATACACTTTTTTTATGACAAAATAAAACTAAGTATTTGGTAATTACAGTATTGTATTACTTTCCTTGATACATATGGATACGACATGTAACAATTAAATTTATTTTGAAAACTTTACTAACCTAAAGGTTTAAATCATGTTTGTGAATAACAAATATAGTTTTTAATATGTAATAAACAATATATAAAAGAACATAGCAACATAGTTTGCAATATATTATCTGACAATATTTTACACAAATTTAACTTGGTATGTCTTGTTTTTTCTGAAAAATACTCTGTTATATCATATTTTATGCCTTTAAAACTACATCTATCATTTAATTTGTCGTTATGCTTTCAATAAGTTTCTGTAACAAGTTAGCGACTTTCCTTTTTCTAATAAAAGATGGTTTTCTCAATTTTTAATTAATAATTATCTGTTTATATTGTTCGTGTTGTAGAGCATACAAATGGGTGAACGCAGCGCAACGATTGTGTTTAAGACGCAGTCTGCTGCTATGGTTTTTCACAAGAAATACCAACGTAAAATGCTAGATCTTTCGCTGATAACCGTTCGCCTTGTACCGCAATCAAGCGGAACCAAGACTACGGCTACAATTGTAAAAGTTTCTTAAAAAAAAAAAAAAAAACAAGAAAATCGCAAAAATATTAAACGTATTTAATCTAGTGTATTTCGATAAAAATGAAGGAAGAAATACATAGGACATTTATGTTTGCGTTTACAGATAACGACACTTTATTTCACTGAAGCAGCCTGTTTGAAATTTTACATACTATTTCGTTTGAAGTATCGTCCATGAATTAAAAAAAAAAAAAAAAAAACATATTTTTGGCTGCAAATAAATTGTATAATATGCTTTTATAAATGAAGGTAGATAAACTTAACGGTTTAATTTGTACATATGTCAAATGTGGAATGTATATTTCATATAAAAATACACACGGTAGTATCTAATTGTGCATTTAACGACTATCATTTATTACGCAGTATGTATGCTAAGCTCGTGAATTTGTAATTTTAAATGCAAGAATATACACGTGTCATTACATAAAACTTATGAAATACATTTACAATGTATAATATTTTAAATTAAAAGGAATTCAAACAACTATAAAGATTGTGTCTATTAAAGGCTCTCTTATGATAATGTTGTTATACTTGTATACTATAAAAATTAGATTAGATATTATAATTATTTGTTGCAATATTTGCTTAAATTATGCATATATCGAACAGTGCATGTCAATCACCGTAAAGAACCAATGATCTCGTTATATTTCTCACGTTTGATATGATCTATACTAAATTGTTCAATCTTTTCTTACAAATATCTAATAATTTACAGTGTCATAAAAAACACATGAAAAATACATAATACACTCTACAATATACCTATATATTGCAAAAAATAAAGTAGAATGTTACGAATAAACTAGCTAAAATATGGAATTTTTTTAAATTAAAAATTAAATATTAAGTTCTACTGAGCAATAAATTTAAAAAAAAGAAATTCTAAATGTATACGAATATTTTCAAAAGATGTATTATTGTTTAATAACTCAAGCCATCGTTACAATTAAATGGCGCTATATGTAATAAATTATTATTATTCCACAAAATAAAAGAACCACCTAATAATTAATTTACAAACAGTTACGTATAAGAAAATTTATATCAATACTTTTATTTATCGGCAATTTGTCTTAAATTTTATTTAAATTTTACTACGTGCTCATTTTTTAATTATAGAAAGCAACTTAATCGTTAATTTTCATAGTAATATATAATATAATTATATATAATTTCCCAATTTTTACCAATATATCATTGTTAATCGAATTCAATTTAACGTTTTATTCCATGCAAGAAATACACATGTACATGCCTTAGTTGTTGTTTATGCCGTGCTGTGACGCTGCATTAGCTTAAGAAATCACAGACGGGCGATCATTGTATCATTTTAGCTTTCTAATTCAAGCTTAGGTTATATATTCTTAATTATTGTGAATGTATCAATATCAATATGTCTTCGACTGAAGTTGACTGGGGTAAATATGTGGATGAACAAGAGAAATTGTCTGCAAAGGTAATATTCACTGTGTGTTTTCACCACCGGCTTAACCTCACTTTAATTTGTTTATCACACTTTTGTCATGCAATGAAGATTTTCATTGTGCATTTTCATTGTTTGATTATCAAAAACTGAAATTATGTTCACGATAATTAACCCACGTTACTCGACAATATGATTCACATTAACAACAATTTCAATTTCTTTTTACTATGAAGCATTTTTGTTTTTGTTCTTCTTTTACGAAATAATAATAACATTCTTATGACTGTTAGGTATCTAGTCTAAATATAGATAAGGAAGTTAAAGAAAATGCGGCGAATACAGATTCTAAAAATGATGATGGAGTAGATGAGCAAATCTCACCAGCGGAGAAGTCGTTACTTCAAAAGATTATACGTAAAGGTTTAGTAGAAACAACACAGGACATAGAAATTCAAAGAAAGGATCCGTCTTCACCTTTGTATAGCGTTAAAACATTTGAAGCTCTTCATCTGTTGGTATTTTTAATTATCAATTTCCTTATGTTGATCTTTCTAAAAATATTATATATTATGATATACATTGCAGTAAACCAGCATTATTAAAAGGAGTGTATGCAATGGGATTTAATGCTCCATCAAAAATTCAAGAAACCGCACTACCTACCTTACTTGCTGATCCGTAAGTTTGTTTTTAATATAAAAAAATTTCATAAATATATTATATTTATTACATTATATTGTAAATAATGATTACTAAAGTAAACTGATTTTTTATAGACCACAAAATATGATTGCTCAATCACAATCTGGAACTGGTAAAACAGCGGCATTTGTATTAGCAATGCTCAGCAGAGTTGATACTACCAAAAATTATCCTCAAGTACTTTGTTTGTCACCAACTTATGAACTAGCTATACAAACAGGAGAAGTAGCAGCAAAAATGTCTGCATTCTGTAATGAAATAAAAATAAAATATGCTGTAAGAGGAGAAGAAAGTAATATATATTATAAATTATTTTCAAGTATTTAGAAATTTATTTTTTTTTTACAGAGATTTATTTATCTTTTCTTTTTTGTGTGATTTCAGTAAGTCGTGGATCAAAGATTACAGAACACATAATCATTGGAACACCAGGAAAAGTTTTAGATTGGGCTGTTAAATTTAAATTCTTTAGTTTAAGTAAAATATCAGTTTTTGTTCTAGACGAAGCAGATGTGATGATCGCGACACAAGGTCATCAAGACCAATGTATACGTATTCATAAGTAATTATTCTATTTAATTTCTCTACAAATTATATAAAAATATAGAAATATAAGTAATTGCTTTGCCAAAATTACATAGAAATATAAAAAATGAATATTTTAAACTTTATACATGTTTGTATTTATATCTGAATTTACTTAAGCATACTACTTACAGGCAACTTCCACGCACATGTCAAATGATGTTTTTCTCTGCAACATATGAACCAGAAGTGATGAAGTTTGCAGAAATTATAGTTAACAATCCTTTGATAATAAGATTATTGAAAGAAGAAGAAAGTTTAGATAATATTAAACAATATTATGTAAAATGCAAGGATCTGGATGAAAAATATGCAGCTATTACCAATATATATGGTGTAATAACAATAGGACAGGCAATTATTTTTTGTCATGTAAGATATCTTAAAGTTATATGAGTGTTATACAAATGTTTTATCTGTTTCAAAATTATAAGTAATACTTTGCATTTGTTTACAGACTAGGAAAACAGCTAATTGGTTGGCTGAAAGAATGACAAAAGATGGTCACGCAGTAGCTGTTTTATCTGGAGAACTGACAGTTGAACAAAGAATTTCAGTTTTAGATCGTTTTAGAGCTGGTCTTGAAAAGGTTCTTATTACGACTAATGTTTTAGCCAGAGGTATTTATCTATTACTTTCTACATATTCTTTAGATTCTTAATAAAAACTATAAAGGTACAAATTTAGATAACTTTATATAATTTTACAAAATATTAATTGTAAATCTATTTGAGCGCTTCAGCAATTAAAAATGTTATTGGTGTTGCAGGTATTGATGTCGAACAAGTAACAATAGTTGTCAATTTTGATTTACCAATGGATCAAAATCGGCAAGCAGATTGTGAAACGTATTTACATAGAATTGGTCGTGCTGGACGTTTTGGTAAATCTGGAATTGCCATTAATTTAGTAGACTCGTCGCATGCAATGCAATTATGTAAGGACATAGAAAAACATTTTGGAAAGAAAATACAATACCTTGATGCCGAAGATGCGGATGAAATAGAAAAAATAGGAGTCTAGGTATCTTATTAATAAATAAGAAATACGATCATGCTTTTTATCAAATATGCAATAGATATATTGTAATACTTCCTAAAAGAATAGATATTTGTATTCTCAACGTGAATTCTTTGTATTTCTTTTCCAATAGCACATATTATCAACAGATATTATATGTTTACTTCTTTTTGTAATAATTGTATAATATTCTTTAACGATTTAAAATATGGCGATTGGATCAGGAATATATACAGAGTTTAAACAATATAAAAAATAAAGAAATATTTTTATATGTTATACAACAAACAACTATTTGGCGCAAAGAAATATGTCCTTATCTTTGTACCATTACGTAACTTTATTAATTAATAGAAAAAAAACTAATCATTCCTTTTTAATTTGACCACATAATCTATTGGACATTAATTTTTAATTATACTAAGGAAATATTACAACGATATCGTGATGATATTATCACGATTTATATAAGTACAAATAATACAAGTAAAAATCAGTTGTAATCATTAATTAATAATTATAAAGTATTAATTATTGATCATATTGAAGCAAATAAGTTGTGACTATTGTATCACGCCTTTACCGATATATTTTAAAACAATTTCTTTGACAACAGTGTAGATACAGATATAGTTAAAAATACGCGAAACGTACAAATGAAATTAAAATGCAATGGTGTGACAGATTAATGAAACAAAATATTCAATGCCATTACTGTAATACACTGTTTTTACAAAGTTTACAATTACAATTACAATTTACAAGGATATATGTGTCAAAATATTGAAGTACGGCGTGTATTAATTTTTTTTTTTATGGAGTTGTATGAATCACTTGATCATTTTTAATCCAACAAAATTTGTATATTATTTACATTGTATTTCATAAATGTAAACATTTTTTTCCCATAAAATTCTCTCAAATTCGTAAACTTTTGTTTTTAAATAAAAATTTCTGATTAGATAGGAAGTCTTTTTCAAAAATAACCATGACATATTTTAAACATACATTTATTAAGACTAAAAAAATCGAAATAAATTGTGTGACATCTCCCGACGTCTTTGCGCGCGTTCAAGTTCTTCTACATCATTTCAAGTTCCAATTCCAATCGTTCTCTCTTTGGTCGGCAACTAGGATGGGTACTAGCCTTGTGTCGAGTCCTCACAGTGTTCGTCCTTAATAGATCAATTCCGAAGATATAAAATCACCAGCTGCAAGTGGATGTGGCTAACCAACGGATCGATGACGATCACCAATGTTAAGCACGCACCGTATGGACCCGACCCTAGGATGGATAGACCAATCATTTCTATGCCCAACTTAAAAGGCCCTAACCCAAGCTATTTGGAGTAGGGGATTGCCACCATCAGCCCTACGATGAGTAAGTCTGACTGGCAACTCTACTTTATCGACATGATTCCAAAACCGTCGCGTTCCCATTGCGCGCTGTAAGTCCTGGCATTTTTATTAAAAATAGCAGAGGTCCCTCCCCTCCGGACGTTTGACAATTGTAACACGCTTAAAAAAAGTATAAAATAAATTGGCCCTTCTATCCTATTGCAATGTTTATCATTTGCGTTATTACTCAATCCATCATGTTGATGGAAAATTATATAAAAGTGCATCAGATGATATTGCTCGCATTTTGAACTTTACAATCGTGAATAAATATCCATTTTCTTATCATTTTTTTGCTACTTAAGCAATAAAATGCAATGCAATTTTAATAACAGATAACTCAATTTTTAGAACATTTCTAACAAGTGACCCATTCTCTGACTTTTGCATGTGATACGTAATCCGATTCGTCTCGTCGGGTTTACTTTTTTCTTCGCCTAATTCAACTTTTACTGATAAAGCAAAGCTACATACGTACATGTGTTGATACGTTTTGTAGCTGGGAACAAGTGACATTGTTATTTTTGAATATTGTCGACTAACGTGTAGAAATCATTAACAAATAAATATTGAAAATATTGCTGGATGGCTACTGTTCACTTTGTTCTTCTACAATCTCGCAAGCTTTCTTTCGAGCAACGCACATTAACTAAAAAAGTTAATGTACTTGACGAATTGTATGACGTTTATCACAATCGGTGAACAGGCACATTTATTAGGAATATATCGAATTTTTAGATACATTTTTATGTTCATCATCGATTCAAAACTAATTAAACTTTATTATTTTCTGGTGAAATGGTATAATTTGGTTGCACATTTCTTACATTTTTTATAACAAGACATATGTTAATATAAATGCTGTTAATATAAATATGCACTTTCTTCTGGTAAAGAAATGAAATTCTTTTAGGGTTTACATTTAGCGGAACAATAATGTTTAAAAATACAAAACAGAAACGAATGATTCGAGAACAAATATCAACACGGCACGTGAAAAACTCGCTTTCTCCTTTTATCTGCTTTATAAAGTACAGTAGTGTCCTAAGTGTTTAACTTTACTCGATCTGGTAAACTGTATTTATATATTTGCAATGTCAATAGCAATTTGTAACAAATTAATTGTTATTGCGATTGAATTGCGATGTGAAATTCAGTCTTCAGTATGGGATTTTATTTAATTACATGCCCATGCCTCCCATACCGCCCATACCACCCATACCACCCATACCACCACCCATTGGCACCTGAGGTTCTTCTTTGGGTAATTCAGCAACTACTGCTTCTGCAGTCGTGAGTAGCGACGCAACACCCGCAGCATCAGTAAGTGCCGTACGCACCACCTTTGTTGGATCGATGATACCTTTCTCGATCATATCAACGTACTCATCGTTCAAAGCATCATAACCAAGATTACTGTCACTAACTTTCGCTACCACCAAACTAGCATCCACGCCTGCATTTTGAGCAATTTGCAAGCACGGCATACGCAGTGCATTTGCCACTATCTTTATTCCCGTTTCTTGATCACTGTTTAATGCTTTCAAATTTCGAAGAGCTGGAATACACCTTAGAAGGGCAGTGCCACCTATAAATTACAAATATCGAAAAGAATTATTACTTTTTTCTTTTTTTCTCAAGATCTACGATGAACACATGTAACATTTTTCAAAGTAAAAAAAGTTAAATTTTGAACGTACATTGCACCATATTTATGTGAAAATTTGTTACAGATATTGAAGGAACAGAGTATAATTACCTCCAGGAACAATCCCTTCTTCAACAGCTGCTCTAGTGGCGTTAAGAGCATCGTGAACACGGTCTTTCTTTTCATTAACTTCAACTTCGCTACTTCCGCCAACTCTCAGAACCGCAACTCCAGACGCTAGCCTTGCTAGTCGCTCTTGTAGCTTTTCTTTTTCGTAGTCGGAAGTTGTATTGGCAATCTGATCTCTAATTTGATCCGCTCTGTGATCAATGTCACCTTTTTTCCCTTTGCCCTTAAGGAACAGCGTATCGTCTTTCGTAATTACAACTTCTCCCACTTCACCTAAATCGCACGACTGCACGTTCTCTAATTTAACGAGATTCGCATCATCTCCAAATACAATTCCGCCAGTCAGAATTGCCATATCTTGAAGCGTCGCTTTCCTATTATCTCCAAAACCAGGGGCCTTAACCGCAGCCACCTGCAAACCGATTTTCAATCTATTGACGACAAGCGTCGACAGCGCTTCACCATCGATATCTTCTGCTATAATGACAAGCGGTTTTCGCTGGGAATTCGCCAATTCTAATGCTGGAATTATAGACTGTACAGACGATATCTTTTTCTCGCTAAAGAGCAAAAGTGCATCTTGGAACTCAACTTTTGCCCCTTTACTAGAATTTATAAAGTACGGAGATATATAGCCCCTGTCAAACTTCATTCCTTCTATAACTTCCAGTTCGTCGTGTAACGTTTTACCATCTTTCACAGTGATTACACCCTCTTTTCCAACTTTTTTCATAGCGTCCGATATAAGATTGCCAATTGCCTTATCCCCATTGGCTGAAATAGTTGCTACTTGAGCAATTTCCTCTGGAGTTGTTACCGGTTTACTTAAAGCTTTCAACTCGTCCTTGACTTTGTCAACTGCCAACATTACACCTGCAATATGTCCATTGTGTTATAAATGAAGTATTATTTCAAAAGATTTCTAATAGCAATGCGTAGATACAAAAGTAGCTGTTTAGTTCCATTTTTATTTTTACTTTCACTTACCTCTTCTTATTTCTACAGGATTGGCACCTTTACTGATTTTCTCAAATCCCTCTTTGGCAATGGCTCTTGCCAGAACTGTAGCTGTGGTCGTGCCATCGCCTGCCTCTTCATTCGTATTGTTCGCTACATCTTGCACCAATTTCGCTCCAATGTTTTGAAACTTGTCTTTCAACTCCACTCCCTTGGCAACTGTGACACCATCTTTGGTGATCTTTGGACTACCCCAACTTTGCTCTAAGATGACGTTACGTCCTTTTGGACCCATTGTAACTGCAACCGCGTCCGCTAAAATATCAACACCTTGCAACATAAGTGCTCTAACTTCCGCGCCAAAACGTACATCTTTGGCATATGAACGAGCTTGTAACTGACGTAATGCCGCACCACGTAATACAGTCGGTAATCTGTGCATCTGAAACAGCAAAAAAAAAAAAAGAGAGAAGCTGTTAGCATTACAATCAAAACTTTTTGAAACATGCAAATCGTAATATTTAGTGTAAAGTTAATTTAATTATATTTAATAATTTTGCTTTCACGTTAGAGGGTAATTAATTGACTTTTTAGTGATTGCGGTTATGTAAACTACCGCGTGGTCGTTGAAAAAACACAATGAGACACAGGTTACCTTAAATCACGTTAATCTGTAACAAATTGTAACAAGTTTCGCAAGGGTGTACGTAACGATATTTAAGCTTATCGCTTCTTTTTATTTTCTGTATTCGTTTCTTCAACGTAGCAACAACGTAATCCGCGAGTCAATTTGACCGGCTCATCCGAGTGAAAAGAGATCAAGCGAAATAACTGGAAATTATCACGACGAGAAGAAAAAATAAAAAGAACGTGTACGAATAATTTTGATAAAGTCTGATAACTTGTTTGCGAGACAACGTTATTTGTATCTTTTCGTTCTCCGTCCCACGTTTCTGAACGACGACACAGTTTCAAAAATCGTGGAAGATGTTCCTTGAAGGTTCAATGTTTCAATTTTTTGACGAGATGAAAAACTTGAGAGGTCACCGTAAATGCAGAACGTATCCCCGCAAGATGATAAACGCACGAAAAACGTGAAACATCCACGACGAATGCGAAAAAACTAAATTGGTTCGAGACTGCTAACCGGTTGATGCATTGCTAAACTGTATGTGTATTTTATTTACGGGAAAAAAAGGGAATCAAATGTATAAGAAAAAACAGCTTACCTTTAATTAATGAGAGAGAAAAAACCGCTGATTAGGAATTATAGTTACAAAAGTAATTGAAAATCGGCACAGCGTGACCGCACGTTGTCTCGTCAGTAGAATGAAATGTGTGAGAAGGCTTACGCTATCACATGGGTAATGATTCCCTCCCCACCACTTTTCCTCCTCATTCTGACCTAACCTTTTTCTGTGTGTTCGATCGCGTGAAATCTTTCGAAAATCATCGATAAGTTTAACAGCTGTGGAATGCAAACGAGAAACAAAAATGCAACAATTTCTCCTGCATCTTCGTTTCGCTGCATTTCACTCTTCATTTGCATAAACGATTCTTTATCTTGGCCAGAGATTATAGGTTCTAGAATGTACCAGAACACATGTGATGCAATCGTTCGGCATTCACCAATCATAATTCGTCGATGTACCGGCAACTAGTTTCTTGTTGCAACAAGAATAGTCAATCTTCAAGTCAACGTTTCCAGTTTGCAAATTCAAAAATTTTTAGAATGATTTGTGAAGCAAAGATTAGCCCTGCGAGAGAAAGAAAGAACATTAAAAAATAATTCATTTCTGAGATCCGTTGCTTTTACTTCGAGTGAACTTTTTGATCTTTTCTCACATTTCTCTGATACGTATTGTAAATAAATAATTGAATAAATTAGATACATAGGTAGAATCTTTATTATATTTTCATTTCATTTTAAATCATATTGAATGACTGAGAGATGTTTCTATTGTAATTCATCGGACAATGTATAGAAAATGAAGAAGAAAAAAATGGGAATTTTAGTATGTAAATTGTTGCAACCAATACAATAATATAATACGACCTTACGATAAGTATAAGTGTAAATATTAAATGGAAAGAATTCCTATTTAAAAAATATTTAAAATAGGAACAATATCAGTAAAATACTTGTCTGATTACGATAGACACGTGAATAAAAATGCAGAATTTCATTTGGATGATAATGGTATCTTTCATATATCCTTGAGATATAATATACGATATATAAACTATTAGAATGCTTTTAATACTACCAATTGTTAGAACAATTACAAATTATAAGTATTATCAAAATACTTTCAGAAGAAATTGTAAATTATTTTTCATAGCAACAAGACATTCTGGCGCCATTTTGTGATTATCTTATCGCGCATAGACGCATATATCAATGATTACGTAATGGATATACTGGGTTCTTTGCTCGAACACGAAATCAATAAACACGTGGTGGGGCAAAGAAACGTGGAGGGGAATTGAGAATCTTCGAGAAAAGTAGTGCAGATCGTGCGCCTTCTGTACAGAAGTTGCACAACGTGGTCGGACAAGTGGAGTTCTCCGTGGATCGTTTGAACTTACAATTTTTAGAAAAAAATGGTAAGACAAATGTAAATTTTTATGTAAAATTGTCTATCTTGCGTCACTTGGAATTTTCTGTATGCAATGGCAAGCCAACTTGTTAATATGTTCCCGAGCATTTTTTAAGATAACCTCAAAAAGTACTAGTCGAAGCGATATATTTTCTATTAAATTGTCGTCCAATTCGAAAATTGTAACGAGTGCACTTGAAATCACGTGCAATCTACTCGTATTGTCTGATGTTTTTTTGTTTAATATGGTAGTTTCAATGATTTTCGTTTCTTTAGATCCCATCGCATGGCCGGCACAGTGAGTCCTTGTCTATTAGAAATAGAAAAACAAGTGACTGCAAAACGTTTAACAAAACAAAAAATTACGTGTGCAATGGTAATTTCTGTCGTATGCATGTGACTTGACGTCGCAAATTTAACATCATTTAATTTAAAATCATTCACGGACAATTATTGCGTCTTTGTAGAAGTTTCTATTCTTAATTTCATCGTTTACTTTATAAAGTAAATAAGCGCATAAACAATAGTCCAAAGAAATTTTGAATTATAAGCATTAGAAACAATTACATCATGCACGATCTCCAAGTAATTAACTCTAGATGTATTTAAAACACTGAAAAGAATTGATTGTATTCGAATTATGAACTTTCTTATATATGCTCTGTGTTAATATTTTCGTAATAGGCCGCAGCTAATGTGATTAAGAGACTTGTGCCTCTATTT
The DNA here is from genome assembly GCF_011392965.1 of Frieseomelitta varia. Classification (NCBI taxonomy): domain Eukaryota; kingdom Metazoa; phylum Arthropoda; class Insecta; order Hymenoptera; family Apidae; genus Frieseomelitta; species Frieseomelitta varia. The sequence goes on from NW_025109661.1 coordinate 259,360, forward strand.
GATAGAGTTCTCATACAAAGAGCCGAAGCTGTAACAAAAACCAAAGGTGGTATTGTTTTACCAGAGAAAGCTCAAGCGAAAGTATTACAAGGAACTGTTGTAGCGATTGGACCTGGCCAAAGAAATGATGTACGTAAGAAATATTTGGTATTTGCGATATGTCAAAGATAGAAATCAAATGAAGTAAATATTTTTTTTCTAGAAAGGAGACCACATTCCTCTGAGTATCAAAGTTGGTGATGTCGTACTATTGCCAGAATATGGCGGAACTAAAGTAGAACTTGAAGATAATAAGGAATTTCATTTGTTCCGTGAATCGGATATACTGGCAAAATTAGAAGTTTGAATCTCTTTTAAGTTTGTGTTTGTAATTTTTTTCGAATACTAAAAGCCATTTCATAAGAAATATACAAGCAATGAAACAGTGAAATGTAAGTTACTTTTGTGCAAACTTTGATGTTTCTTATTGCATCATACAAAGCTATTTCCTTATATATCTGTTGTTATATATTCATCATTCTGTGTCATGATTTGATACATATAAAAGTAAAATAATAAAGCATTTGTTGTGTTTATGTACTACTTGTACCGTTTGTTTAAATATTTTTTTCCATTTTCTTTTTACATTGATAATTTGTACAATAAGAGGAAAGGACAACAGAATCCTTCAATATACGTAGTATGTAAGTCACATTCGCCTTTTATACATAAGTAGAAATGTATTGCGTGAGAAATAAAAAGACATTCTATAATTTCAAAAACGAAATTTTATATAAAATATGTTTTCTACAGCTCCATTTTTTATTTTAATTTGATACTTTTCTTTACACTAGCTTTAATGCCCGATATCTCTCCAGCATAACGAGTGATCTCTTTTCTTACTTCCCTTATCTGAAAAATAAAAAACGTCATTCACATGTCAAAATATATTAAACATTTAAGACAAATAGACACATACCGCTCCCTTCCTACGAATTTTTGCTTTGCGATATTTATTTCTATGTTTTACTCTAGGGTTGCGTTGTTCTTTCTTACGATACGGCGTTAAACCTTTATTTTTTGCCATTTGATATGTAATTGCTCGTTTTCCTTTATCTTCGATTACATCTGGCACATTGGTACTTTCCATTTTATTTTTTTCTTTATTGTCCAAGCCCTTTTCTTTATTTATATGTTTATCATTTTCTGCTTCCAATTCAGATTCAAATTCAGATTCAGATTCTGGCGAATGTACATTTGCATCATCTACAGCTTTTTTTACGTAATTCACTTTTTCTTTGAAACATGTCCTCTGATTATCAATGCTTATTTTATCACCTAATGTATTATACAGTGCTTTCCCTTCTCTCTCTGCTCTTAATATTTCCTGTATTTCTTGCATTAACTTTCCTTGCGCAGATTCTAGTTGATTCAACAGCTGACGATACTGTGCCAAACGTTTTATAATTGGATGAGAATTAACAGGCAGTCTTTTTGCTTTAAGCATCAGATAAAACGAAATATTGATACAGTAATTTAATAAAAGATGATACTTCGTCTTTATGAAGGAAACCGCTGGACAATTAGGAACAATACCATCTTTGATTAATCTTAGAAACGGTGCCAGTGAATCTCTTGCTTCCGTCATGTGACCTGAATTATAAAATGTATTTCAAAAGATATTTGAAATACTTTTCAATCTTCCAAACCTTATAACTTAAATATATACTTTGTAAATTTTGTCGAATACAATACCTTTAAGGTCATTTACAAGAATCATAAATTCCGGACTTTCTTTCTGCATCATCGTTTGTTTTTGTCTCTTGCTAAGTTTGTCGAGATCTGTTTTTATAAATTGCTCCACGTCCTCGTACACCTTTTCATCGTTACTTTTTGTTGCTGGTTGTACGAGATCTAGTCCAAAATCAACGTCGTCCAATTGCTCTGCCAATCTTCTCTGAATGTTTTTGGCCTCTTCCTCCTCTATTTCTGCCTCCTCCAAGTCTTTTTGACTGATAGTAGCATAATCAGGATCTACGAAATCCGTAGAATAATACGCTTTCTTCTTTCTTCCCCAAGCTTTCTCATTTGGCAAATCAAAATCCTCTTGCAGTCCTTCGATGTCAGACTCCATGGAATCTGTCTGGTCTTCGTTTTCCGTATCATCTTTGTTTTGTTCGTTCGCATCCAATAACCCATATACTTCATAATCACTGTCATAACTTTCCGAAGATTGTCTGTCTCGCACTTTCCTGAGTAATTTGCGTTCATTTTCCGAATACTCCTCTTCGGAGTTTGTAACATCGTTCATGTTTACATCCTCCAAATCCATCGTTTCCTTGTTCATTTCTCTTATTTTTGTCGTACTGAAAGAAATCAAACTATACAATTTCTGATCAAAATCAATTAACAATCCTTCTTAAGGGAAGAAACGTGGTTTAGTGCTACAAACAATTAATTTATTATTTAATTTCATACCTTCCAACTGCATTCAATGTAATATAATATAATTCGTATAACTATGACTGTAATAAACAGATAATTCACGAAAATTGCAATGCTAGCGTCGCATAGCGATGAAACATTGTAACTAATCGTCATCTCTGTCCTTGCACTCTTCGTTTAGGGACTGCCATTTTTTTCAGCTATGACTGGTATCACAATGAGGTATATGAGTGGCAACACTGTACTTTATACTTTTTAATTTTAATTTCCATCGCTAGTAGCGCTGTCTAAATCGATACGATGGGATGTGACACGAAAATGGTAATGGGATCCTAGGATCCTAAAAACATGGGACAAAAAAAATACATTACATCATTGATTATCTAGTTTTTAGTCTGTGATGCATGTTAGGTAGACGTTACAGACGAAGTAGATATCTCGTCTATGAGAACAATCCCCTAATTGAACAGTTTTAGATAGATCCGAAAAATCATTGAACTTTACACGTGTTTATGGCGGCGAAAAATGGCAAAATAATATTTTGTTTAACTTTTATATATTAATATTATATTTGTGTTTTTACGTTGATTATCATGGTATAATTAAATAAAAGGAGTATAGCTTCACATGTTTCAGACAAAGAGAACAATTCGGCGCGAAAAGAACAGATATATGCCGCAAAAAAAAAAGAAAAAAACAAGGAGGGCAATAATGTGCGACAAGGACAGAGATAACAATTAGCGGCGCTAGTATTTCAATAATCCACGAATCGATTGTTTTCATTTACAAAAAAGATTAATTAACAGAATAAATTTTTGCAATTGTGTCTTTGAAACTAGGCTCTAAGTTTCCTTCTTATGGTCCATTTGACATATAAAATATTCATAAAGATTTACAAATTATGTCTAATAGATTTGAATACTTCACGTCTATATTATTTTTCATCTGTGGTATAGGGCATTGATTTTACTTGATTTTGATGCAGAAAATATCATAGTTCTAAATCTATTGAGTTTGATAGTCCGTGGATCTGCTAGATATTTTAGGTTAAGTGAGTTACAATACAACTCGCTCTTCGTGTTTATGAATGAACATTTTATTTCTACTATTTGATCGATTTTGGTAGAAAAATGGTATTTTTAACTGCACAACTATTTGTGAGAAGTCGGGGTCCTGATGAATTCTGGCGAAAACGTCAAATATTTAAACTCGCTGCGGTAATTATATGTACTTACATATTTATTTGGTATATTATGATACAAAATTTTAATTTCACTTTACTTTTCAGCATTACATTGGAAGGAAAAGAAATTGTTATAGTATAGCTATTAAGAATGTGCACAGAGCATTATTAAAAACAACAAGAGGAAGACAACTTAAAAAACAAGATATGAGAGAGGTAAATGCATCTTTTTAATAGAAGATAATTCTCCTTGGAATATTATATAATTGTTTATCTATTTTTCTCTTTTTTTACAGCTCTGGGAAACTAGATTAAATGGTGCAACGCACGAGCATAATATTAGTTTGAGAATATTACTGGAAGGATTAAATAGATGTAATATTTTATTAAATCGAAAGTCTTTAGCAAATTTAGCTATTTGGGAGCCACGAACATTTAAATGTTTGTCCGATATTGCTTGTGCAAAAGCAAAACTAGGAGGTATTAAGAGAGTTGCTAATAATTCTATGCCTGAAACTGTTATGATTAAAGGATTAGTCGATGAACTGGATTGAAAAAAATAATTGCAAAAAATAAATGATTAAACTTACATCTTGTTGAAATATTTATTGAGTTACTAATGATTATATATTTACAAGAAAAGTACGCCTTTTAAGAAAAATAAAGTGAATTATACTGTTCACTACTAGTTGCACGGTAATAATATTTCATTGCAGCAACATGATTTAGATCTTTCTCTGTACAAACAACAAGAAAATATATGTTAATTCTTTATGGTACTTGTTAAAATATACACATCCTTAGAGTGTATATTAAATTAATAAATAATATTTTCGCGTAATGAATGTTTTATCTCACTGCTTGGCATTAACGATTTGTACAAAATCAGGTTTTAAAGATGCCCCTCCAACTAAAAATCCATCTATGTCTTTCTCTTTTGCCAAGTCTTTTGCATTTCCTGCTGTTACCGAACCTCCATAAATAATTCTAACAGTTTCTGCGACAGTTTGGTTGATATTTTTAGAGAACCAATCTCTTAGTTTTTCATGGACCTCCTGAGCTTGTTGCGGTGTGGCTGTTTTCCCTGTTCCAATTGCCCAGACTGGTTCGTAGGCAACAACTACATTGTCCCATGATTTAATTTTATCTGCGATAGCTTTAGTCTGTCTGAAGACTACTTCCTCTGTATTACCAGCTTCTCTTTCCTCTAATTTTTCTCCAATGCATGCTATCACCTTTACAACCAAATTATTAATGGTAAAATAGTTGAATCATTACATCATATATCTACATTAAATATATAAATTTGAAAGCAATAATTTCTTATAGTTTTAAAATAAATCACAGTATATATACATATTTTACCTTTAATCCAGCTTCTAAAGCATGGGCAACTTTTTCTGCCACTAATTCGTCTGTTTCACCAAAGACATTTCTACGTTCAGAATGGCCAAGAATTACCCATGGGATCCCATTGTCCAAAAGCATAGCAGGACTTATTTCTCCTGTAAATGCTCCTTTTGCAACCTTGTAAGTGTTTTGTGCAGCAATACTAACATTGTCTGGTAGTATGCCCTTGACATACGTCAAATATATCGATGGTACACCAACAACAACCTCTGAAATAATTGTATGTTTTAAATAATTTAACAATTAATAATAACGTTTTTCTAAATAAACTGTAACTGCATAATATTGATTGATATGTTAACATTACTTTTTCTAAGAATAAAAATTATCGGCAATAATACTTTTTTAAAATTACTTAAGAATTGGAAAACTGCAGATAGAAAAAGAAAACGTACCGACATTTGTGTCAAGAGGGCCGCTTTTTAAAAATGCAACAATACCATCGATTTCACTCTTGGTACCGTTCATTTTCCAGTTACCACCAACAAAAAATTTGCGACTCATGATGTTACAGTACACCGACACACAAAAACTATTGATAATAACAAATCTGTGAGTTAGTTTCGAATCTGAAACAAATTTCAAAAATGCTCTTTCGACCTTCAATGAAGGCAGAAGGTGAATTTAGTCACGTTCTCCCCAGTCTGATCTTCTGAAACCCCCACCATCTGTACTCCCTCTCTTTTTCCCAGGTTCTATCATGAAATAGTTAACAGGAATTATTGTATTATTTACAAAAATAAAATTATTCCCGTCACTTCTACGTATTCTTTCATTAATAAACAAGTGAACAAATATATTTTGAAATTAAATCCCAAGCTTTCGAAAATAGAACAGACTTACAATTTATATTTAGTCCCAACTTTTTAGTTGGGATTAAACTAACATGCAAATCAGATTTGAAAAATGTTGAATGATACGAACATTGAAGGAACTTCAATTCAAAGAAATAATTATTCAATACTGATATATTACAAGCAACCCATTAGAATTCTGAAAATGAATTAATCAAGTACGTGAATTTATAAAGAAATAAATTCTACTAAATAACAGGTATATCTACAATATCTAGAAAATTAATTTTTAGGAATTAACAGACAATAATATTTTAAACAATCCTACATTTTCGTAAGTTATGTATATACGTTTTATAATCAAGGTGAAGTAGCGTATCGATCTATCGATGGTAAGTATAAATAAAGATTATTTCAAAATAATTTTACGCTTAGCTAAGAAATGTACAGGTTAAAAATTTAATTATTCATAAATAATTATCGAGATTGTTGAGTGAGGATTATGATGCGTTTTTTTAATCATTATAAAATCATTTTCAAAATGCTTCGTCCATTTCAAGGTTATGATGTATTTATTTAATTACCAATTCACTTTCAAATTTCTTTGATAAATTAACAAATTTTCTTTCTTTATCATTACCTGTCGTAATTAACTGAAATGTATTGCATACTCACTGTATTTAAAAAATGTTTTATATGGGATACATCTCTGATTCAATTTGGCAATATTTTTACAAAGAAATAAATTAAACAACATTTTTAAAAAAAATTCTGTATCACATTTTAATTTCTTGTTGTTAAAATAATATATTGAAATTATTGAAACTAATTATACTGTTTATTATTGTGAAGTTAGGTGAAGAAACAATTGCATAAGTTTGTTTACAAAGATTTATCTTTGTTTCTGTACAAATACAGAAAAATTAGAATTTTATATTTTGTTATACTTATTGATTTAAAATATTTATATATATATATATATTAACATTTAGTTATTATTTTAATTATAATTTCGTAACTCTGATATTTTGCAATATGTTTGAAATATCAAAGTTCAATATAGATAAATTTATACATACATTTATGGAGAACTTAGGTTTAAGAATTGAAGCTTGCAAGAAGTTTAACAAAATTACATTTGTAACAAGTATAGATAAGTCTCACATAATGAAGCAATTATATTCTATGGAAGAAATGAAAGAAATTAACATACAACAATGTTTGGATTTTTCCACTGAAAAAAATATAGAATATTTCATAAAGAAACATGCTAAGCTTTTTGATAAATTTACTTACTTAAATAATGCACAAATTTTAACATCTCACTTGAAGAATATTAATACAAAGCTTCTTCAAAGAATAAGGATAAAAAGGAAATATGATGGAGCTATTAGAAAAGGAGAAATTAAAGCATGGAATAAAATTATAAAATTAAAGACAAATTTAGCAAACAAATTGAATGGGCCAAAGTGCAATTCATTGTCTTCTTCAGGATGCAAACAAAAATATGTAAATTCATATAATTGTAAAAGAAATAAATTTAAAAAAGATGCTGTAATGGGAAATTTGAACCTGCTTTATGATAACACAACATCTAATGATCACAAAAAGGATTGCATTATAGGAATAGATAATGATAAGCAAACATCTTTTCTTAGGCGCAGTTTATCAAATATTATGATAAGTACTACGAATAAGCAATTAGAAATGACTGAGAAATTTCTATGGTTGCATATAAAAGATATGGAATACATTAAAAGAAACATAGAAATTATTCTTCATGTAGCAAAGGTTATATCATGTATATATCTTTCTTTATTTTCAATTGATTTAACATGTCTTTGTATCTAATTTAATCTAGTATCCGTTGTTCAGAATACAAAGTATGATTATACGAAAAAGAATCATACAGATTATGATCAGGTACTTTGTTATCATGCAATTCTGTGTTTAATTGAACCAAGTAAAAAGGGTGCTGTTTTAATGGAAGATAATTTACCAGTTGTCATTAAAAAATATCTCGTACATGGATACAGATATCATTTCGATTTTCAGAGGTATTTTATGAAAAGCAAACATAACATGTAAGTCTAAATGTTTCAACAAATGAAACTTTTTCTTCAGAGGTTCAAAGGATTATTATGCAGCTGTACTTATTTTGAGTCATTGGGCTAAAATTCTAGTTAAACATATAAACACAACTATGATGCATACAATTTCTGCTATATTAGAATGTGATGTAGGAGAAATATTGGTTTTATACAGTCCAAGAGAGAAATGATTTTGAATGTTATTGTACAGGAGGGAAATTTACAAAGAAAAGATATTTAATGTAAATCTTTTTAATGACGATGCAATATGTCATAACTTTATGTAATTATTTCTGATAAATGTCAATGGTTACTCGTATTTATTAATATATATTTTTTATAGGAGATTTATAAATGTTTTAAATGAAATAAAAAAAATGGTAAATGAAGAGGTAGTGGAATTTAATAAGAAATCACAACCAGTTTATAAAAATCCAATTTTCCAACAGAAATTTCGATCTACTAGTGCCTCTGGAAAAAAACGGACTTGGCGTTCATTAAAACAAATGTTGGCTCAAGAACGCACTTTACCATGGCCAGCAGAAGTAGTGCATTGTACGATTTATTACTTCTATATTTTGATCTTTTTTTATATTTCAAAATAGCTTGACCAACTGAAGAATTAAAAAATTATCATTATAATGACAATATATCTACTTGTGATTTATTTTCCAATCGCTGTAATTTCCGTATTTATACTTTAAATATTTTAAATTATAGGAATTTTAGTTTTAATATGTAATAAACGTTGTTCATTCCAGTTGAAATATACACACATATAAATGCTGTACTACTTTGAAAAATTTCAGATAGTTCTATCAATGCACCGCCAAGCTTTAGGCCAGCAAAGAAATATTCCGATATTTCTGGACTACCGGTAATTAATTTTTCGCTTTTGTATGATTGGTTGCATCATTAAAATATGTAAATTGATATATAAATTACATTTATTTTACAGGCACGATATACAGATCCACAGACTAAATTATACTATGCAACTGCAGAAGAATTTGCGACAGTCCGAAGTCTACCAATGGATATAACTGCTGGATATCTAGCATTGCGCGGCGCTTCCAGTATCGTTGGATAAATGAAATAAGAATTTTATTTCCTATAATTCCCTTATATTTAAATATTATAGAACACGGATATTTTATTTTGTAATCGTTATCGTATTTATTGCAGAATAATGAACTAAGTATAATGCTGTAAATTACTTATGGTGCTGCAAATGTAAACAAAAATATATCGAGTTCGTAAAGAGACAAAATAAAGCTGCATTGACATTCTTATAAAAACTTCTTTTTTTACATACGTATGTGCTGAGCTCTCTTAATGGGTTTTCATGAAATAAACAATTCCACAAGTAATTTAAGTCGTTTTCATTATTTTATCTCCTGCGTATTATACACAAGCAATTATTGTTAAAAAAGGGTTATCCATTATAACTTAGCGTACGAATGATGAGTTAAAGGATTGGAGAATCTCTAAAAAGAACATTACTGCTTTTGTTTTTTTCTCGACCACTGTATTCTTTTATGTTGACAGTTTCTCGTGCATCTTATTTGTCTGTTTGCTACAGCAACCTGGGCCATTAGCAAATTTAATTGAAAATACAAATAGCACGGCCTATTGAAATATTGCCTTGTGGTGCACTATTCTCTTAGGTCGCCATTTGTTTTTGAATTTTTTTACTTCTTTAAATGAAGATTATTTTAAAGTAGCGTAATAATGTCTTCATTCAAGCAAATCAGGTAAATCATCGTCATCGCTATCCATTCCTTCGCCTTCATCTCCTAAGGCGTCCAAGTCATCAAAGTTTGGCTTGCTATCGCCAGTTCCTCCTAAACCACCCATTTGTCGCATCATCTGTAAGCATAGCCAAGTTATAGCCAAATGAAAGTAAAGTAGTTGTAATATTTTTCTCCAAAAGGATGAGAAATAGATTGCTTCAAAACTATTTGAAAAAAAAGGAAAGAAAGATGATGATCTCTTACTTCTTCCAAATCGTTACCACTTCCTTCCATGCCACCTTCGTCATCGCTATCATCCTCGTCCTTCCACTTATTAAAATCACTTTTTAACCAATGAGCTTTCGTTTTTTCTTTCGTCAATCTTGGCCAATACGGGCCCTCTTCTTTTTTAACAAGAACTAACTCTAAAGTCCTTCCTCTTAAGTTCTTAATTGTTCTGTCAGGAACAATTTCCCCATAAAGGTTAATCGTTACTTCATGCATTTTCTGTTCTGTTCCACCTATTCCCTTAAAATATATCATTTGTGGTTCAATGTTAATAACAGGATCTTTGCAATCTTCTAGACAGATGGTAACAAATAAAATTTCTCTCCTTTGAGCCCACATAACAGGTGGAGGAGGCAATCTGAAAAAAATTTTCAAATTTCAAAGTTAGCAATTTTGAGTTTTACAATTTAAATCATAAATTGTAAATTAAAAAATGTAGCCGAGGTGAAAGAAGATTAATTGAAATAGAAACGATATTTCAATCTATATCAATTGCTGTTCATCGCTTTATTTCTATATATAAAACATTATGTACATTGTGTGTTATTTGTATATTTTTATACAAAGTATGTCTACGACATATACTAGTTTTGCATGGAATATATACACGCGTGATAAATTTGCACGAGGATACGTATTAGTTTCATTTCGTGTATAAACATTTTAATTAATTTTTTCAATAAAGATTATTATTTCAGTAAAGAGTTTATTTGAATACAAAAGCTGAAATGAGTTATTTAACGCATTTAATGGGAGCGCAGATATTGGAGTAACATTTGGGTAGCATTGTGACGCGCAGATAAAGGTTAGGAGCGAAGTCCCGCGGGTTCTGAGAAAAATCGCTAGTCATTATGCATATAAAATGTTGTATTTTCCCGGGGAGAATGAAAATACCGTGACATTGCGAGACACATTTTCACGTAACGTACAAAAAAATCACGATATTTCGCGTCTCGGATATATCGATAGTTACGTAGAAATACAAACTATTAAAAACCCCGATTGTATGTGAGTCGATTGTCTGAAAGGGGACAGAGGTTGCGTAAGGAACATTTACGGCCGATAATACAATTATTAAGAATTCATGGTCGGCATATCGAGAAGGCAAAATAAAGGAAGGACGTTGGGAGAGTTTCTCGTGATTCTTTTCCAGAAATTTCGAGAATCAATAAAGCCGTCTTTACAACATGGCGATGTTTCGAAAGCCACGGGGCGGTATTCGAACTTTTTTCACCAATATCTGTCACTTTTTTCAATAAAACGTCCAGAAATGGAGATCTCAGAGCGGAGGAACACGTTCGAAGGAAATTCTGCGGGAATTTTTGCATACTTACTGGCCTTCTTGAGTCATATCGCGGGAGCTTCGTTCCGTAAGAAGCAAACAAACACAGAGCACTTACGTATCGCGCCGTAGACCCCCTGATTCGAGAGTGTTTCGAGATTCAACTATCGATCAAACAAAATGGCGGCTACCTCTGCCGAGTTCTCTTGTTTCCGGAATCGAATTTTGAAAAAAAAAATCCCTATTCGTCGATCTCTTCGAAAGTAACGTAGTTTCTGACGTTGATTTACCAATGGGAACGTTTTCAATATAAATGATGTGATTTTTTTTCTTTATACTTGGAGACGTTGAAATAAATAGTTACGAATTTGATTTTTTTCTTTCCTTTTTTTTTTAAATATCAATGTTGAAACTAATTTCTACAAATAAAATTAATTTTTGCAAATGGGAAAAAAGATGACACAGGAAATCAAGGTAGTTGTAATTTTCTCATTTATCATGTGACAATAATCGTAACCCTGTTACAAATCTTTTTCTGCATTTACAGATGGAGAGTATGAACGCTTGTGTGAATTACAATTTGAAACATCCACTTGTAATATATTCATATATATATACAGATATACAGATTTTTTTTATTACTTGATAAAATTAAGCAATTAATGTAACGAAAATATATATACACAGATATACAGATTCTTTTTATTACTTGAAAAAATAAAGCAATTAATGTAACGAAATGGCAAAATTCAAGAAAAAAGATGGTAGAAAAATTCAAGAAAAAAAAAGAAAGGAAAGAAAGAAAGATGGAATATGGCCGTGGAGCGGAAGTAGAGAGAGATAGAGAGACAGAGCGATAGAGAGAGAAAGAGAAGATAACGGGAGGAAGAGAGAAGAGAAAGAAAACGAAAAGAGAGAGCGTTGCGTTAGATTGTAGGTCAGCGTGGTAGAGGAGGAGGGAAAGATACTACCTTTCTTGCCGTAACCGTGGCCATAAACTAACAGGACATACACACAGTGTATCAGTCTTTCTTTCGCGGTAGTGGCTCGTCCTGTTTGTTAGCACAGAGAGCGCAGGTGCTCCGTTCTGCGTTAAACGTGCGTTTTAGCCTGCCCGTGCGTTTCTCTGTACGTTTGTTGACAATTTCTGCGAGCAGCTTGTAACCGTTGACCGTTCGGGGTCGTTTTTCTTGTTATTAATCCGTAAGGAAAAATATTGGCGCGCGCACGCGCGCGCGTGTGCATCACGCTCAATGGATATACCTGAGGAAATCGCAATCAAAATATAACGGAGATCGACGATGAAACCGTGACTTGCCGCGATCCGCGTGCAACTTGTTGCTTCGGGATAAACGCCATGTCGACCAGTTCGCTTTTTTACAAAGATAAGTACGCGGTAAGTGGCAAACTATCAACCTTCCTCTTCGCTTTCTACGCAAGTAAATAATTGCATCTGCATAACAGATGTAAACTATTTGGGGTAGCGTTGTCGCCCCCCAGATCACATCACATATCTTTATAGTTCATTAAGTATAGGAAGTACGACCCAGTTTTATGAAAATTTCTCCTCATACGCGTGAAAATGTTTACTAGCTTCATACGCTTTCTGCTTGCAGCGGGATCGTTCGTTTTACACACACTTGCGATGGAATATTTCATACGATGCGAAACGATAATCTCGAGTTAATGGTTACTAATCGAGAGTTTATTCGGAATCTGTTTGCTGGGATCGCGGATCTCAAGAAAAAAAAATTATCGCTTTCTGAATGTTCTGACAATAGATAGAGAATAGATAGATATCGTTGATACCGTATCAGTGCTTGTTATTGGACACTTGTCGATATTTGCAAAAAAAGAAATGAAATGCAAAGAGGGAAAAATGTGCGCAGAAGGTACGCTTGAGATCACTGTAACGATGACGCGTTATTGTTTCATCGTGCAATAATTACTCATGACTGTATGTGGTTATTGATGGATCATGGTGACTGCGTGTCGCAGGTTTTATTTTGTAATTGGTACGACGATTTAAAAGGAAGGTGGGAAAGAGAGAAGAAAGAAATATTTCAAGTAAAAACAGATATGAGCAGAAGAAATTTGCTACAAGACATACATATGTAAAAGGAGATTCGTTACAAGGTTTTCATTTGTATATTGTTAATTCATCTTTTTTTATAAAGCCTTAATTCTCATCGTTTTGAAAGAATATCCACGCGTAACAGATCTTTGTTTAACATTAAAAATGCTTGATTTATTTGAAATCGTCCAACGTTATTCTATTCAGCAATAATTTTGATAGAGATGTTAGTTTCATTGCAATGTTTTTGATAAAAGTATTAATTTATATGTAATGTAATAATATTATATAAATAATACATTATATGTATAATATAATAATATTATATAAATAATATTTGATGGAAATATTAGTTTCATTGCAATAATTTTAATAGAAATACTTTTGACAAAAATGTGAAATAATCAAACTGTTGGAACAATATGTATTTTGATAATATCGGGTGGTACTCAAATTAGCGATGCTCAGATGATCAACGAATGGCATTGACGTTTAGTTACCAAGCGAATGTTAAATCGTATTGTTCCAGTTATTCTTATCCTTGATTCTCTAATAAATGTTATCATAATCTTATCCGATAGGATCGAATGTTTTATCACAGGAACTTGCTTTATTTGCTCCAACGATTAAGTTCTTTTACGTGTAACGTGGTAAGTGACAGAAATAATTGCGGATATGAGTCAATTTCGGACGATGATTAAAAACGATTAATAGAAGGCGATATTTCCAGATAAATTATTGTAAATTTGGACAATTCCGCTAGCTTCGATATTACTATTATTATTACAAAAGATCGTGATGACAAATTTTTATATTCCAAGTTTCTGTACGTGGGTAATTGATCGAATAAAAACGAAGAAACGTAAACACGCGTGTTTACACGGGAAAGACGAACTGAAGGAGGAAACGAATGACGAAGAGTAGGGTATAAACTCGCCGACTAGCGGTAGGTTCATCAGTGTACACGTAGTGTGTACATACTGTATTCGAGTTTCAAACGAGGTTGGCGTATGTGGCTAAGGTGTATGATTCGGATGTCAGAAGGGCCCTCAGGGGTGAAAGTCTTACGTAAGAGACATGCATCTTATTACGCCGGACAACCGAACGATTCATGCAACGAAGTGGTCACTACTCCTTGCACTCGCTTACTACGATGTAAGAATAAGCGAAACTCGAACAGGCTATCGTCTCGACATTTTCCTCTTTTCTCATTCTACGTGTCACCTCGATTCGTTTCTCTGTCTTTTATATTTATATCGTACGTCAAATCGATGCACGAAGTCATTTAACCACTTGCGCTGGCAATTGATTGCGGACCAAACCGTACACAATAATTTGTCGCTTTCTTTTTGAACTTGTCGGTACGATATCACTGGATAGAAATTATTGACAGTAATTAATAAGTTTATTATTTGTTTTGCCTGGGTTATATTTAAATGTACTTAAAACTGAGAGAATATTGCAATCTTCGGTTAAAAGAGGTTAACCACTTGCGCTGGCAACTGATTGCGGACCATAACGAGTGACCAAAACCGTACACAATAATTCGTCGCTTTCTTTTTGAACTCGTCGGTATGATATCACTGGATAGAAATTATTGACAATAATTAATAAATTTATTATCTGTTTTGCCTGGGTTATACCTAAATGTACTTAAAACTGAGGAAATATTGCAATTTTGGGACAAAAAATTCTCGACGTGTGTGGCAAGAGGTTAACCACTTGCGCTGGCAATTGATTGCGGACCATAACGAGTGACCAAAACCGTACACAATAATTCGTCGCTTTCGTTTTCAACTCGTCGGTACGATATCACTGGATAGAAATTATTGATAATAATTAATAAATTTATTATCTGTTTTGCCTGGATCATATTTAAATGTACTTAAAACTGAGAGAATATTGCAATTTTGAAATAAAAAATTCTGGACGTGCGTGGCACGTCATTCCAGCGTAAAAGGTTAATTACGTTTTCACGAAAATCTGTCCTTTTCTTAACTACTTTACCGCTTCTACTTTAGAGGGAAGAATATCTTCAGAATCATTGTAAAGAGTAGTTCTTCTTCCTCGATCGTCTTTTTATAATATCGTCGATATATGTGCATATTATAGATGAGTTTATTCGAATCGCGTTTTGTTACGTTGCGTTGTCCGCAACTCGAGTGGGTCGTGAAAGAACCTCGTTCCGGTTGACGAGTCGTTTCCGGTTGATTCTCGTCGCCATATCATTACGAGACACCGCTACACAGCGAAGTCGTATCGATTCCTACGCGAGGCACGAATATCAATACGAATATTATTTGAAAATCACGCCACTTCTGCATACATATAGTGAATTCTTTCGATACATACGTAGAGTACGTTCGACGAAGCTTTGTTTTAGAAAGAAAATTTTGTTTTCGCTTTCGAGGAATTTCGATCTTTTTGGCGATCGATCAAAAGTAAAACGTAAAATTAAAAGAGTCACGAAAGGAACGGAGGGAGTCAATTGTCGAGGAATTCTGAGTCACGACATTCGGTATTCCGCGACACACCCATAGGAAGATGTTACGTGCAATTTTGTACTATACGTTCAAAGTTTTCAACCTATGGTTAAGCATTTTTCGCTGCCTTTCCGTGTTACCATCGAACCAAATCAAAAAAATGATACGTCGCCGTGGTTTCCGCGCATCGAGCAGCTTTTCCTGTAAGAAGGTTATTTCCGATGTGCCTACACTCGCATATAACTATGCCTATATACAGGACGGTCACTGAATGATATAAAATAAAATAACTTTTACAGACACGTTTTTTTTTAATTTTTTATTATTTTATTTGGAAAAATAATTAATTACGTAATGTAATTAAATAATTAACCCTTTGTTCCAAAATTGTAATATTTTCTCAGTTTCAAGTATATCTAAATAAAACAAAATAGGGAAAACGAATAATAAATTTGTTACTTCTCGATAATTTCTATCCAGTGATATCAATACCGACGAGTTCAAGAAAAAAGCACTACGAATTATTGTATACGGTCATCCGGTCACTCGTTATTAGTGCAATTAGTTGCTAGCGCAAGTGGTTAACCTCTTGCCACGCATGTCGAGAATTTTTTGTCCCAAAATTGCAATATGTCCTTAGTTTTAAGTATATTTAAGTATAACCCAGGCAAAACAAATAATAAATTTATTACTTCTCAATAATTTCTATCCAATAATAGTGATATTATACCGATAAGTTCAAAAAGAAAGCGACGAATTATTGTATACGGTTTGGTCACTCGTTATGGTCCGCAATCGGTTGCCAGCACAAGTGGTTAACCTCTTGCTACGTACGTCGAGAATTTTTTGTCCCAAAATTTGCAATATTTCCTCAGTTTTAAGTACATTTAGGTATAATCCAGGCAAAACAAATAATAAATTTACTAATTATTGTCAATAATTTCTATCCAGCGATATCAATACCGACCAGTTCAAAATGAAATCGACGAATTATTGTATACGGTTTGGTCACTCGTTATGGTCCGCAATTAGTTGCCAGCGCAAGTAGTTAACCTCTTGCCACGCACGTCGAGAATTTTTTTCCCTCAAAACTGCAATATTTCCTCAGCTTTAAGTATATTTAATTTTTTGTGGGTCTCGAAAGTTTCAAGGTCATCTTTATTTTTCTTAACTGGACGACGTGCTTTTTTCATCGTAAACTGAAAGAATATTAAATTCCAAGTATATTAAACCACACTGATCCTAAACCTATAGTTAAGGAGATATTTTACGATAATTTGTCTCGAGGATGAAAACTGCATTTGCTTGCCACGCATTGACGCTCCATGATGAACGTTGATGATCAAATTATCGTAAAATATTGTAAATAATAAATATATAATTAGGACCTAAATCGCGGCGAAAATCGCATTGGAAATCGAAAGAAGAAAAACTGAAATATTTGTTTTTCGTTACGACGATTCCAGTGTTTAATGACGACATCGACGATTATTCACGCGATTGTTATTCAATCAAATTAGAATTTATGCGTACAAACGGAAGCGGCGAAGGGAATCAAAAACGAGATAATCTAGCAGTTAATCTAGAGCGTAGAATTTCGTGTAACAAAAGTGGAGAAAAAGTGGAACGTCACATCGGATAACGCAATGGCTCATTCGATAAGCAAACAGCATGCTTTCGTTATGATCGAAGCACGTTACGTTATCAGTACGATTTTGTCCAAACTCTGGCCAACTCCTATTATTTCTTCATTGTTAGTTCCGATTTTTCCATATAGGTTTTTACGTCTTCTTTGCCTCAATTAAGGCCGTGTTGAATAGGAAAAGGAGATCGAGATGAAAGTAAAATAAACGCAGCAAATTAGCTAGATAGAGGAAAAGGAATTAACACCAGAACTACCGACGAAAAAGTATTAAGATATTTATAGCAAAGAAATTACAAGATAAAGTTGATAATTCAGTATAAAGGATACAAGCTTCCATCGATATATTTTGTTAAAAGTCACACCGAGTATAAGATACACTGCTGTAAATATGTGAGATTTCCATAGAAAATTATCAATTGGTCATTGGTTAGTTCTAGCGTTAAACAATAAATGACGTAGTGACAATAGTGACATAGCAATTTTGGGTGTCGAGTCTCAGTTCGCGATGCGCAACTGCAATTTCAAATAAGTCGATTCGAAAACTGTGAACACTGTGATCGGTAGAATGTTCTGTCAGTACCAGTGGTTTTGGACTCGTTCGAAGGTTTCTCGAGATCTCGCCGTAAGTAGTAGCTAATCTATGCGCGTGGTCGTGTAGAGTTTCCATGTAATTGTATGCAATCCTCTGTAAGTGTGTTTCGTCCTCTCTCGAACTTGCCGGACATGAACCATGTGCTACGAATTCGCGTGCTCGGCGACGTTAATTCCATCTTCTTTGTCTCTTCTTTAGATAAATTTAGTATATTGCAATAGCATTTGGGCGTGACATTTGATTGTCGAGGATGAGTTATTTAACAATGAATTCTTTGCATTTCATTTCACCTTAGGACCAACTCGAATTTACATATTTTGAATTTGTCAGATACCTTTGTTTTGTTTTATAATAACTTCAATCGTGGATGTCCAACGGGCGATCCGAGACTTTTGCGCCTCGTTGG
The DNA here is from genome assembly GCF_011392965.1 of Frieseomelitta varia. NCBI lineage: Eukaryota > Metazoa > Arthropoda > Insecta > Hymenoptera > Apidae > Frieseomelitta > Frieseomelitta varia. The sequence goes on from NW_025109661.1 coordinate 277,764, forward strand.
TCAACAAAAATTAATTAAAAATAATATTTTATAAAAACTTAAATATTAAAAGTAATATTTGTCGAGGGCTGCACATAGTTTACATATTTTCTTATCAGTTCGTTAATAACTATATTATTTACATGAGGATATTAAAAATTAACTTCTATGGTGAAAAGATACGTTGATTGGAATAATATATTTACATTAATGAAATGATTTTCAACGAGAACACCGAGCTTGCTTTTTTAGACAGTTCGTCAGTATATGGTACAGCTAGTGTCAATATGAAAAATGTCCTCAAGACGCAAAATTTTGCGTGTAAAATTTTATTTCCCGTGTGCTTCATATGCGAAAAAGATCTATTCGCAAATATATATTAGTGATACTCATAAATAACGTCGTTTCTTTTCAAATTCAACAAACATTAGCCATCTAGTGACAATAATTTAACTTATTATAACATAACTTACATTCTAGTTGAGTATATTGACATTTAGTATGCCTATTTGGTTAAATTTAGTTAAACTATATTATAGATTAAGGCTGTACTAACTCGTGAATAAAACAAAATTTTGTACAGTATCAAAAAACGACGTTGTTTATGGGTACCCCTAGTATAAGTACCTCCCCCCCCCCCCTCAGAAAGGACATCATGAACAGCGCATGAATATCTTTCTTTAGGCAGGTGTAGTTTATATAAAAGTCTAATAAAAGCACCTGGATAAATTTTTCCTTGAGCTGTATATATATCTGATTGCAATTTAACTTATTATAACATAACTTACATTCTAGTTGAATATATTGACATTTAGTATGCCTATTTGGTTAAATTTAGTTAAACTATATTATAGATTAAGGCTGTACTAACTCGTGAATAANCCCCCCCCCCCCCTTCAGAAAGGACATTATGAACAGCGCATGAATATCTTTCTTTAGGCAGGTGTAGTTTATATAAAAGTCTAATAAAGGCACCTGGATAAATTTTTCCTTGAGCTGTATGTATACCTGATTGCAATTTAATACGTTTCATTTGCATATTCGCTGACAACATATCGATATCAGTCGAGAATGGAGTAACAAATATGCCAAACGTCTAAAATAAAAAACATTTCGTTGGGCCTTAGAAATTATTCGTAATTAGTCACTCTGACATTAAATTAAAAAAAAGAAAAAAAAGTATGATTATTCATTGTTGAAATTACTCGAACAATAAAATTCTTGTTCCAGTTTTGATTATATGACGCGGACACGATCTGATTTAGACTTTTTCACGGATCTTTGTCCCTCGTTTGCAGTGCCGGAACTTCAAAGCTAAACGAAAGGCGATGAAACGATCAAACGATAAATCTAAAAAAAGGATCTTTGAAGCGTAAATTCTTTCGTTCCAACTTGGTATTAATTGCGCGAAACTTTCCGTATATGGACGATAAAGCGTGTTTGGCAAGACCACGATAGCGATAACGTACATTCTTTGTGAAAGATACGGACACCGTCTCAGACGATGCTGTTGAACCAAAAAGAATGTTACGTAAATAGTGATTTCAGGGGAAGGACGAATCGCCAATTTATATATATATATATATATAAATGTATATATGTGTGTGTGTATAGTCGAATTTTATTTGAAGAATTTATTCGAAATGTTATTCGAGTAAATTTTTATTCGAAGAATTTATTCGAGTAAATTTTTATTCGAAGAATTTATTCGAAATGTTATTCGAGTAAAATTTCTATTCGAAGAATTTATTCGAAATGTTATTCGAGTAAAATTTTATTCGAAGAATTTATTCGAAATGTTATTCGAGTAAAATTTCATTCGAAGAACGCCCAACTCCACCCTAGAAGTTGAGAACCCTTTTTTCTGTTCACCCTATTGTACGTTTTCTACAAGTGGCTAGTGGGTCAACGAAGCAACAGGTTGCCGAAGCCAAGCCCCGATACCGGATGACGGATCATTTACTTACCACTTATATACTTGCCTATCTACTTTCGTCTTTCTTTCCTTCCGTTCTTCCGCCTCGGGTTTTTTTTCTGCTCTGTTTCGTTCTTGCTCAATCAGCCAGACCACGAGTTTCTTTTTGCCACGGTCTTCCGTCACGTAGGAAAGCCGTATAAGGCAGGGGTGGCCAACCGTGGCACATTTTTTGTGATTTCTGGTGGTTCCTTGGCTTCGTGTTGATTTCTTTTTGTAAAATTATAACTGTTATTCGATGTTTAATGTAACTGTCCGAATGTTAATGGGAGTCACTGTAAGTGTTCAGATTCTACAGGATGGGCCAAAAGTTTCTTCTCCCCTATTTTTTTTTTTTTCAATAAAACATCAAAATATATAAGAAAAAGAAAATTAAAAGAAATATATAATAAAAAAATCACGGATTTATTTTAGTAGGAAGTGATTTTTGGCCCACCCTGTAGTCAAGTGACAGGTTACAATGGGAATGACAACGTATCGACGCATTTGATGCGCATTCCATCAGCCATTGAAAATGCCTGTGCTCGTGATGTTGTGTGAAATCATACAGTGGAAAGGAAAGTCCGTGGCTATCATAAATAAATTCTACACCTTCGATTTGATGGAAATACATGTAAAGAAAAATTGGTCTCGATCTTGAATTTCAAAGTTAAAAAATTTTCTTTCCATTCGTCACGAGGGTAAAAACTTTTCCAAGAAACTGTAGGTCGCAACCGAATAAAAAATGGCAAAAAATGTTTCTCGATCATTCAACACTGTGGACGCGCGTAGAACACGTGCGTTCTAACAGCGACTTTATGGTTCTGAACGGCGTGGATGTAAATGTTTACATTTCGAATAATGTTAGTTTTGTTATTATTTGATTATTTAGACTCACACTGATACTACAACCATGATAACTCAAATGTTAGTGAAATCTAATCCAGAACCATAAAGTCGCTGTTACCAAATGGACAAATTATTTTCTATCGTGTTAAAAAGAAGCTATTTATTTAGTTCTAACATTTTGCAATTTTACAATAATAATAATAATACAATCAAAAGCATCGAACTTTACTTTTCCTTGTACATTAATGATAATAAAAATAATAACAATAATGGTGATGCTGATGACGATAATAATAATAATAATAATAATAATTAATTAAAAACATTGAACTTTACCTTTCCTTGCACATGAATTTAGCTCGAAGCGCAATATACTTGCGCGGTGACATTGAAAACAAATCGAGTTCAAAGGACGAAGTACGTATTATTTATTACACGAGCGGCTACTTACGCTCGTGTGTACGTGCGTAGAGCCAGGATCCGAGTCGGCGGTCGCACGTGCACACCATGTTTCGATGACGTGCGAGTGTCGCGCGGAAACAAGCTAAATATAAGCCTGCTAGGAAAAAGAATAACACCTCCCGCCTAGAAACTGGCATTACTTGCTTCGAAACAGCCTGCTGCTGCTCGCATTCGTTTCGAAGCATTACGCTCCGCCGCGACGTACGACGCGTATTGCTGCCCGCGTATTATGTTTCCGACAGCCGGTCGTTAGTGCAACCGTGTCGTTTTAGACGAATCGCGCCTCGATTCTCTTCGCTTCTGTGTTTACCTTCTCTCGTTTCGTCTCGTCTCGTCTCGTCGCGACTCCTCTTTCGCCGTACCTGTGTCGTCGATGTAAACAATTATCGTTATCGACAGCGACGCTCTCCTCCTTTAGGGACAGTTACGGTGTCAACATTAGAAGTACTAAATGGTCAGAATGAGCAAATTCACAATTTTGGATGAATGTAAAACAATGCTTTTTTTTGAAATTCATACGATTTCTTTTCTTTTGTAAAACGTTTTTAAAAGTATTACAAAGTGCATTGAGAATTGGTAAAAAAATAGTCCAAGGTACCAAAAAATGGTCAAAATGGCCAATTTGAAATTTTAGATAAATGTAAAGCAATGCCTTTAAAAATTCATACGATTTTTTTTGTAAAACATTTTAGAAAGTATTACAAAGTACACTGAGAATTGATTGAAAAATGGCCCAAGGTACCAAAAAATTGGTCAAAATGACCAATTTTAGATAAATGTAAAGCAATGCCTTTTTTAAAAATTCATACAATTTTTTTTTGTAAAACATTTTTAAAAGTTTTACAAAGTGCACTGACAATTGGTCAAAAAATGGTCCAAGGTACCAAAAAAATGGTCAAAATGACCAATTTTAGATAAATGTAAACCAATGCCTTTCTTAAAAATTCATACGATTTTTTTTGCAAAACGTTTTTAAAAGTTTTCAGAATTGGTCAAAAAATGGTCCAAATGACCAATGTTACATGTAGATGTAAAACAACGCGTTCCTTAAAGATTTAAACGACAATTTAAATTATAAAGTTTTCCTATCTTTCTTTCTCTTTTTACTCCATTGCCTCTTGATGGCGAATTTCACGCTTCGAATCGTCGGTAGTTTTTAATGTTCAATTTCCGTCGTAGAGAGTCCAGACGTGAAGCCCACCGGTGAAACATTTCGTATCGGACGAATATGCAATTCGACGACAGATCGAACGTTACGAACGATTCGTCCGTTTACACAAACCTGCCGGCTGTCTTCTTTCCACCTTTTGCGTGACAACTGTGTTCGTCGATCTGCGAACATCGCCGAACGCTCATCGTCGTCGCCTCAAAGTGTACAAATCAGCGAGCGCGTCTCCACGACGAGATTAAATTTTCACGCGGAACGGTCGTGACGTTATTTTCGCGGAGACGGTGTTTTACGGTACGGCGCCGCACGGCGCACACAGTTTTACTCGCCGCCGTTGCGTAACACGTGTGCACGCAACGTAATGTAGATATAATTGTTCGACGTTGTCTGTTGTATAATGCGCGTGTAATACGGTTTCCAGCGCTGGGTCCAGCCGCGGTGCGAGTCACGAGCGAGGCGTCGTCGCGCGAGCATGTCCCCCGTGCTGTTGCGTTCCGGGCGGTACGCGATCGTCTTTCGGGCAGATCGGCTAATTGACAACCTTGAATCGATCGCGATCGCGACTCGTGGCCGACTGTGAAACGCGTTTGCGGCGCGCGTTGCTGGTGTCTGCCCCGCGACATACTATTTTACGCGCGATTTCATTCGCCTGATTCCGCCGATCGGCGCGACATATTACTTTACACGTTACATAGTGCTACACTAATGTTTGATCTAGTGGTTAATCTTGCTCGTTCCTTTGTCAAGTTATTGTAGAATCTCTCGCGACTATTTTTCACGTTGTAATAGTGTTGGACTGTGTCGTGACACATCTACGAGTATTTTACACGTTGTAATAGTGTTGGACTGTGTCGTGACACATCTACGAGTATTTTACACTAGTTATACTAGTGTTACACTAACATACTAATTAACGTTATAGTCTCCTTCGCCAAATTATTGTAGAATCAATAATAATAAGAATAACAAATAAATAATAATTATACAGTACTAAATAATATATAATAATAAATACAAATATAAAATACAATAATAAATAGTAAATAATTATAAAATATAGACACGAAGGTGCACGACGTGAGATAAGCTAGTGTGCCATTTAAATTGCAAATGTTATAAATGTATGCCCAACGCGAATAATCTACAATGCATGCATAATTGTAACAATTATAAATTATAATAATTGTAACAAAAACAATTATAATTATAAAAATAATTAAATTGTAATAATCATAAATATAAATTTAATTAGTTAAATTATGACAATTATAACAATGACAATTAAATTGTAATTATTATAAATATAAATTTAATTAGTTAAATTGTAATAATTATAAAAATAACAATTAAATTGTAATAATTATAAATATAAATTTAATTAGTTAAATTATACAATAATTATAACAATAACATTTAAATTGTAATTATTATAAATATAAATTTAATTGTTTAAATTATGACAATTATAAAAATAACAATTAAATTGTAATAATTATAAATATAAATTTAATTAGTTAAATTACAATAATTATAACAATAACAATTATAACAATAAAATTAATTAGTTAAATTACAATAATTATAACAATAACAATTGAATTATAATAATTATAAATATAAATTTAATTATTTAAATTATAATAATTTAAAAATAACAATTGAATTGTAATAATTATAAATATAAATTTAATTATTTAAATTATAATAATTATAAAAATAACAATTAAATTGTAATAATCATAAATATAAAATTAATTAGTTAAATTACAATAATTATAACAATAAAATTAATTAGTTAAATTACAATAATTATAACAATAACAATTAAATTGTAATATAAATTTAATTAGTTAAATTACGACAATTATAAAACTAACAATTAAATTGTAATAATTAAGACAATAACAATGTATAAATAATTACAAACGTTATGCGTTACGTTATTTTACGATGTCCGAACGACGGTGCACAGGTGGAAAAGAGAATGCGTATACACGGTGAACAAACGATGGACAGTGTGTCGCGAGTTAGACGGTTCGGTTAGCGGATGGCGCGAAAAGGGAGAAATGGCAGAAGCGAAGCACGTTTCGGCGTGGGCCACGTTGAAGTTGGCCAGAAGGTTGACGTTGTCGAACAACAGCGCGAACACCACCGCGCACGCTGGCGGTTCGACGACGATTTGGTACGACGTCCCCGCGCCCGTCATAATACACTGTTGCCAAGAATTGCCAGGAAACGCGCTCGAATCCGCGGTGATCGACTCGATCGAGAAACGAGAAGAAGCGACCGCTGTAGTAACTGACAGCAACGAACCGTCGTCGACAACGACGACGACGACAACCGATATTCGAGATGATGGCGCACTAGGTGACAACGAGACTCGACACAGAAACACGGTGGAATTGACGGCGGTCACGTCGGTGAAAACCGACGACGAGGGTGTGCCGAGGATCAGCTTCAGCTTCCTGCAGGCGGACGACGAATCGAAAACAAGAGGGGCAAGCGTCGCGGCCGTGACCTCGAGCGAGAACGACCAGGACGCGTCGACGCTAGATCAGCTGTACGATTTCCCCAGGAATTCATACGTGGTTGTCGACGAGATCGAAAGCGAGAAAGTGGTAGAAAGCAGCGGGGACGAGCGCCACGCCGCGGTGGAAGTTTCGGGCTCGGAGAAATTCCACGCGGAGACTCGAAACGAACCGCCTAAGCACGGTGAGGAGGACTCGAGAGAGTCGCAAGGACTCGACGACGAGTCCCCTCAAGGAATAACAATCACGTCCGTGGAGAGAGCGAGCGATCGAACGACCGCATCTCCGGAAGAAGGGACAGATACGCGCGATCGATCGTGTCGTGGAAGAGTCGAAGGCTCTAACGACACGATCGTCTCTTGCCGAAGGGGACGTTACCCAAAGGTATTACCTGGGACCGTAGCTGTCTCGAGTCTCGCGGATCGCGATCCGCGAGGCTCGAGAGGAAGCTAGGGGAGAAAGATTTAAATCACCGGTTACTCCTGATACCGAGCGTCCTGAAATTGCAGAGACATCGGCTGGAGAAGGCGTGGGAGAAAATGCGAAGCTGGCTGAGGGAGGAGACCTCCCGGATCAATGACGTGGTGAACAAACACGCGAGACTGCAGGCTGTCGGTGCTCTCGCCGAGGAGTCGTGCAGCCTGCCCGTGTCGAATGGTAACCAAGCGTCTTACGACCTGACCAAGGCGAGGACGCGGCAGTCGGGGTCGATCCTCAGGGTCGAGGAGTTCGGTTTGTCCTCCGTCTCGGAGGAGAATCTCGACTCGTTCCCCTCTCCCGGAGCCGTGGTCGTTTCGTCGCGAGGCAGCAGGACCAACGTTCGAGCGCCGACGAAGAGCGACGAAAGTTTGGGAAAGATGGTGGCGAGCACGGACAACCTTGCGTTGAACGAACCAACGTCGAGGAACGAGGAGGCGAGCCGAGCTTCCATCTCCCTCAGCATGGACAAGCTCTGCTCCGACGCGGAGAACGACGAGACCATCAGGGCTCACGCTCGAAACGCCGGCTTGATTAAGAGGAGAATGCTGGGGTCAATCAGAGGGTTAATGGCCTCCACTCATCTTCTGCACTCGCCTTCTTCGCACGAGGCCGACGAGGTAACTTCGTTCCCTCCTCCGCTCTGTTCGTCGCGTAATCCGATTGCGAAATTAAACCGAAGCAAACGAAATTCCTTTCTCACGAATCTCGATGAACCTCTTCCCCCCCTCCGTTCGGTGTTAGCCGTTGCGTTAGCCCCTATATTGCATTCTGAAAACATCGCCAGCCATAACTATTGTAGAAACAGCCAACAGACCAAAGAAACGATCCGAGGCGAAGAAAGTGTGAGAAAGTTGGATAGAGAAAATAACCGACTTTGTTCTTTCCGTGTTCGTTGATACTCGCGTCTACTGATGCACGTACATACATACGTACGTGCATACAGGGTGTTCGCATTGTTTCACTCGGGAATGGTAAACAAATGGGAAAAATGGTAGAGGAAAGTTGGTACGGTTTTACTATGACCGATACAGCAGTGTATAACAATTTTTTATGTTTTTACGAATATTTTTCAGGAAATTAAGGCTTTACATAACCCTAAAACAGGTATTGTGACTTAAATATAATTAAAATACGTTTTTTTACGCGTATGAAACGTAAACTGAAGGACAGGTACACTTATTTACTCATACGCGTGTAATACTTGTTTGCTTGTTTCAAAGTATTCGTGCATAGTTAGCAAAAACGTCTCTCTTCGTATGCCCACGTAAGGGGGAATTCGAGAATGAATCATTAACAGTGAATTGTTTGCATTTTCTTTAATCTCTTGCGTTGGAATGACATGCCACGCAGGTCGAGAATTTTTTGTTCCAAAATTGCAATTTTTTTTCTCAGTTTTAAGTATATCTTGTGAGTATATTTAAGCAAATAAGCAAAATAAATAATAAATTTATTACCTCTCAATAATTTCTACCCAGTGATATCATACCCGACGAGTTCAAAAAGAGAGTGACATATTTTATTGTGTACGATTTGGTCACTCGTTATGGTCCGCAGTTGCCAGCGCAACTGGTTAAGCTCTTGCGCTAGAATGACGTGCCACGCACGTCGAGTATTTTTTGTCCCAAATTTACAATAGTTTCTCAGTTTTAAGTATATTTAAGTATAACTCAGGCAAAACAAGTAATAAATTTATTACTTCTCAATAATTTCTATCCAGAGGTAGAGATATCATACCGACAAGTTCGAAAAGAGCGACGAGTATTGTATACGGTTTGGTCACTCGTTATGGTCCGCAATCAGTTGCCACTGGTTAAATGAAAATTTAACTTCTGCGCGTTGTGCAATGCACCCCATTAACTAGTCCCATCTATCGTTGCGGCAGAAACCTCGTACTAGGGAAATGAACAGCTCACAGGTGGCATTCCCGTTGCTGTTCTCAGTCTCGTCTTTGTTTCCTGTTTGTCATATCGCTTTTATTACTTTCTTAACAATTTCTTAGTGACTTCTTTCGTTCTTTTACTTTTTTCTTTCATGGATGTCATGTTCTTTGGAAGCTCGTTTGGACCTCGAATCTAATGGCCTTTTATGCTTCGTCCGGGTGAAAAATTTAGTTCTTGAATAATAAGAATGTGTCACATGGCTGGGATATCAGGATTTTAGAGATGCTTAGGTGGGGCATGGTCGACAAAAAGTTTGAGAAACACTGGCGTGGAGAATCTATTGTGTACGAATTTAGGCTTTGTTTTCTCTCGTCCGCGTATCTGGGAATGGTTCTGCGCTTCTGCGTCAAAGACCTGCGAAATAATCGGTCAGAGAAATTGCAAGGCACGCGTGGAAAATTGAGCGTACGAAAGAAAGCAGAGGCAGCTAGCGAGGCTCTCGTGAGAGGTGCTACGGGCGTTAATAGCTCGCTCTATGGAGATAGTACCCGCGACCTCCGCGATTTCACCGCGTGTCACGTGAACCTACGCCGAGGAAATCTTGAAGGTAAAAGGGAAAGGAAACCGTGCACGTTGATTGCGATCTCTCACGATGTTTCACCTTCTGTTTTCGTTCGTCGAGAGCCAACCAACCGCGGCATCGTGGTACCGGCGCCGATTCCTCCAGACGATCGATTCCTCCCGACCATCTTCCGAGAGAGCAGCGCTGTTTCCATCGCGATTACTTTCGAGTTTCGACCGGACTGAAATACCTTCGATCTCTTCTCGTAAATCGTAACCACCGCCAATATCTCGGTTAACTGCCTTAACCTCTCACGCTGGAATGACGTGCCACGCACGTCGAGAATATTTTATTCCAAAATTGTAATATTTTCTCAGTTTTAAGTACTTAACAAAATAGGCGAAACAAATAATAAACTTATTACTTCTCAATAATTTCTATCCACTGATATCGTACCGACGAGTTCAAAAAGAAAGCGACGAATTATTTTATACGGTTCGGTCACTCGTTATGGTCCGCAATCAGTTGCCAGCGCAACTGGTTAACTGCTTTTTGATTTTTGAAAGTCTGAATAAAATTTAAAGTGCGATGCAATATTTCATCAATTATATTCACAAGCAATATTATTCAATTATTATTATTATTATTTTTTATCTGTAAAATCTTGTTCACACATATTTAAAATACGTACTAAGCTTAAATCTACTAAATGGGTTATCGTATTTGTGATGGAAAAAAAATATATGGTCCAACTGAAAAAAAAAAAAAAGGAAAGATGACCTTGAAAATTTCGAAACCCACGAAAAATTGATACTTGCCATATTTTGTCATCCATGAAACCATACAACTTTTGTATTAAATTTTTCATTCGAGGTATAATTTAAAAATTATTTCAGGTGTGCAAGTTATGTGAATCATCCTGTATACACGCGCGTACAACTATATTCAATCTGAGGTATTAATTAACCTTTTACTTGAAACGGTTTCGACGCCACTTTCACCGAAGAAACTAAATTTTTACTCGCAAGCGAAATAAAAAATACAGAGTACGTCTCGTTTCGTTTCATTTCATTCAAATTTATTAATTTGGATAACCCTTTAAATTTATTAATTTGGATAACTCTCTGAGTAGGACAGTTTGCAATTGGTACGAGTCAGCAGTGATTATTCCACCTATTCAAATCGAAAATTACTCACTGAGAAAAAGTTCACAGAAGAAAAAAAGTTATATCGTTTCTATCGGACGATCTTTATCATTCGATGATAAATTACTTTATTTAATCGTACTTTACAGGTAGAGTAATTCATACGAATTCAAACGTAATCAAACTTGGTTACCACATATACGAGAATAATATGAAAATAAATTTTTACTGTAAAAGATTCTTCCTTTGAATTACATTGTGATCATTCGGTGATGAATTACTTTATTTAATCGTATTTTACAGGTAGAGTCATTCGTACGAATTCGAACATTATCAAACTTAGTTACCACATGTAAACGAGAATAATATGAAAATGAATTTTTACTGTAAAAGATTCTTCCTTTGAATTACATTGTGATCATTCGGTGATGAATTACTTTATTTAATCGTATTTTACAGGTAGAGTGATACGTACGAATTCAAACATTATCAAACTTAGTTATCATATGTAAACGAGAATAATATGAAAATGAATTTTTACTGTAAAAGATTCTTCCTTTGAATTACACTGTGATCATTCGGTGATAAATTACTTTATTTAATCGTATTTTACAGGTACAGTGATTCGTACGAATTCAAACATTATCAAACTTAGTTACCACATGTAAACGAGAATAATATGAAAATGAATTTTTACTGTAAAAGATTCTTCCTTTGAATTATATTGTGATCATTCGGTGATGAATTACTTTATTTAATCGTATTTTACAGGTAGAGTGATACGTACGAATTCAAACATTATCAAACTTAGTTATCATATGTAAACGAGAATAATATGAAAATGAATTTTTACTATAAAAGATTCTTCCTTTGAATTACGTTGCGATCATTCGGTGATAAATTACTTTATTTAATCGTATTTTACAGGTAGAGTGATTCGTACGAATTCAAACATTATCAAACTTAGTTATCATATGTAAACGAGAATAATATGAAAATGAATTTTTACTGCAAAAGATTCTTCCTTTGAATTACATTGTGATCATTCGGTGATGAATTACTTTATTCAATCGTATTTTACAGGTAGAGTGATTCGTACGAATTCAAACATTATCAAACTTAGTTATCATATGTAAACGAGAATAATATGAAAATGAATTTTTACTGCAAAAGATTCTTCCTTTGAATTACATTGTGATCATTCGGTGATGAATTACTTTATTTAATCGTACTTTACAGGTAGTGTGATTCGCACGAGTTCAAACGGGATCAAACTTGATTCCTACGTATAAACGAAAACAGTATGAAAATTAATTTTTACCGTAAAAGTTTCTTCTCTTGAATCATTGTGATAAATTATTTCGTTTAATCGTACTTTACAGGTAGAGTGATTCATACAAACTTAAACGTAATCAAACTTGATTTCTCGGTATAAACGAGACCGATATAAAAATGAATTTTTACCGTACTGCAAGTACTGGCTTGGAAAGCCGTCCAGTCAGAATGTTACTCGAAAGGTTGAGTTAGGCGTAACGTACCAGGAAATGGTACTGGTAAATGACATTTCCGATATACCCTCCTCTCTTCGATCCGGCCATTTAGTGCCAGACTCGTGTGTCGTTTCATTTCGTGTCGTTTCGGTTTGTTTCTAAAACTTGTAATTTTACCTCGAGAATTACCTCGAAGAGGAACGTGTTACAGACATTTGGTTGGAGAGCGTTTACCCGACCTGGAAGAGCATAAGTTCTCGATTAGAGCCACTAATAAACTCTTCAAGACGGTTACTTTCCACTTTTAATTAACTTTGTTGTTTCTCAATATCGTCCGTTGTTCGCAACGTTACCAAGTTCCGTCAGATTCTCCATTTTCTCGCTCCATTTACAGCCCTTGACAATCCATTCGTATTCTGGTATTTGTACGTCGATGTCGTTTTTGTTTATTTAGGTATACATCACATTTCTACGATACAAGAGAAACAAAAGATCTAAACAAAAAGTATAAATAAACACACATGGTGTAGCTCATCTTGCTATTTACTGCCCTTTATCGTTCAAGCGTGGAACAAGCGCTCTTTTTTTTTTTTTTTTCTTAATTTAAGTTTTGGACTTCATTTAAAATTTTATTACGTGCTATATTTGTAGCACTATAACCACAAAATAAGAATATGAACTTTATACATTAAGGTTTGACAGTGTACAAGGAAAGTGTAGACGCAATGGCAAACTGAGATATCTGGTTTTATGTCGACGTTTTAGGGGCAAAAATAATTTGTATATTTGACAAGTTTACTTCTTGGCAAGTTTAATCCTTTGGGGGAAGCGCTCGTTTAGTATCGAAAGACGGAAAATATTAAATATATTAATATTATATATATTATAAATATTAAATATATTAATATGTATCATAGATATTAAAATATATTAATATTGTACGTATCATAAATATTAAACATGTTAATATAATATGTATCATAGATATTAAAATATATTAATATGATATGTATCATAGATATTAATATATATTAATATGATATGTATCATAGATATTAATATATATTAATATGATATGTATCATAGGTACTAAAATATATTAATATGATATGTATCATAAATATTAATATATATTAATATGATATGTATCATAGATATTAAATATATTAATATAATATGTATCATAGATATTAAATGTATTAATATTATATATATCAAATATTAAATATATTAATATCATATGTATCATAAATATTAAAATATATTAATATCATATGTATCATAGATATTAATATATATTAATATGATATGTATCATAGATATTAATATATATTAATATGATATGTATCATAGATATTAAAATATATTAATATTATATGTATCATAGATATTAAATCTATTAATATTATATGTATCATAAATATTAAATTATTAATATTGTACGTATCATAAATATTAAATATGTTAATATGATATGTATCATAGATATTAATATATATTAATATGATATGTATCATAGATATTGAAATATATTAATATGATATGTATCATAGATATTAAAATATATTAATATTATATGTATCATAGATATTAAATATATTAATATTATATGTATCATAAATATTAAATTATTAATATTGTATGTATCATAAATATTAAATATATTAATATGATACGTATCATAGATATTAAATATATTAATATGATATGTATCATAGATATTAAATGTATTAATATCATATATATCATAAATATTAAAATATATTAATATCATATGTATCATAGATATTAAAATATATTAATATCATATGTATCATAGATATTAAAATATATTAATATCATATATCATAAATATTAAATATATATTAAAATATAAAATAAATTAACATTGGCTTCTGGTTGCAGGGTGGACAAGGTGGATTCGAAGATGTTCGAAGGTATGTGAAGCAAGGTGGTGATTTCTGCAAGGAACTGGCGTCTATCCTACACGAAAGGTAGGAAATTCCTCTCTAAACGTTGTAAACCTTTGCAACAACAATCTATCTATTATTTATATATATATATATATATACACACACACACACACATAAAATCTCTTTTTTATTTAACTCTTAATATGTGTCACGTACAGTGTATTTAATAAGAACGTGAACGTCGTTCCTCTGAAGAAAATATTTCTTCTGTAAAAAATTCTGCACAATTTCGTTCTTCGCTCTTTTTCAGGGCGGAGTTAGAAGCGGCTTATGCCAAAGGGCTTAGCAAGCTGAGCAACAAACTGACCAAGGCCTGCGCAAAAGATCAAGGTATCGTTCCAACTTGCTTGCTTCTTTCTCTGTGATTTTCTGCATCACGAGGATGTCAAGTGAAGAAAGTGGCTGGCAGAGGATAGTGGGTGGTAGATAGTAATAACTTTGCAATAACGCAGGTGGTAACGGAAGCGGAGGTGTGAACGAGGCATGGAGATGCGTCGGCGAGGAGATGGAGGCCGCCGCGGAGGCCCACAGGATCTGGGGAATCACGCTCAGCGAACAAATTGCCAAGCCCCTCAGAGTGAGTTCACGTTACGTTACAGGCATGAAAAAAAAAAAAAAAAACTTTGACAAAGGCATGAAAATTATATCGAAGAAATTACAGAGAGCGCAGGGAATAGAAAGAAATTGACAATGAAGAACGAAGAACGTTAACTTTTATTCGTAAAATCATTCAAAGTCTTTAAAAATGCAACGCTGCAAGTATGCAGAACTATTCGAAGAAAATTATAAATTGGTCGTTTCGACGAAGAATTGGTCGTTCATGCATCGTATTCTTCTTAATCTAAATCGTAGAGAAAACATAAACGTATTTTTAGAGACGAGAGACTCAACATCTAATATGTTGCTTCGTTTCGAATTCTTGTCATTCGTGATGATAAACGCGTTCCTTCCTCGAACGAGAAAGAGGCGTTGAAGACGTCGTTGACACGTCCACAGGTGGGAGTAGCAGAGGCCCAAGGCCGTTCGAGGAAATCCATCGAGAACTCGGTGGACAAAGCCGGCAAGTCTCTTCACGAGTGGCGTAACATCGCGACGAAAAGCAAAAAGCAGAGTTTCGCCTGCGCCAGAGAGAACGAGAGGTTGCAGGACCTGGCAAGGTTACAATCGATCAGCCAGAGCCAGCAAAGCAACAACAAATCGTCGACCCATCACATGACGGAGAAGGAGGCCAGCAAGCTCGAGACGAGGAGGAGAAAGGCCGAGGACTCGTCCCGCAGGGCCGACACGGAGTTTTACACGGTGAGCGTGAGAGCCGAGAGAGCCAGGCTCGAGTACGAGAGCACCGTGAGGAAAGGTGCTAAACAAATGGAACTCCTCGAGGAGGAACGATTGAGCGCTCTCAAAGATCTCGCCAACGTTTATTTGGCTCACCTGCAAGCCTTAGCTCCCCGTCTGCAACAGGTAAACTCACACGTTGCAAGATTAACCAACATCGACCATTTTCTCCATTTTTTTCTCTCTTTCTCTCTCTCTCTTTATATATATACAGAGTGCAGACCGTTTGGCAGCTCCTATACGCAACTGCAACGTTTCTCAGGATATCGAGATCTTGAAGAATCTTATACGCAGAGTAGAAAGCAACGAGGGATGCAACGCCGACCAGTTGCTGCCAGACTTCTACGCCGAGCACGTTACTCTGGCGATGAACAGGGAACGTCGGAAACAAGCGCTGGTACGAGTCCTTCATTTGATCAGACAGGACCTGGAACGGGAGAGACGCGGCAGGGAGGGTTTGGAAACTCTTCATCGAGCTTTCATCGCAACGCCGGCATTCGCGGCGGACGAAAGCACGCAAAACGTAACGGAGAAGCTGCACCATGTACGGCTGCTCTTGCGCTTTTTCTTTGATCTGCGAGTTATTTTAGAAACTTAAGTCACAAAATCCACGACTTTCGAAATCCGTTCGTTTCTTCTTTTCTTTTAGATGCGTTCTATGTTACTGTATCTAGAGGCAGCGAGGTACAAAGTTGGGGGGACATTGGCCGAGGTAGAGGGCAGCAAACGAGACAAACACCCGTTGGCTGAGCATATTCTAGTTTCAAGGGACAAACAGGGCTTGCAGCAGAGTGTCCTTAAGGTGAATCTGATGAATCTAAAGTTTAGCTATAAATTTCAACTAACAGTGTGTTGTATACATTACGTTAATATACATGTAAAATATGTAACGTATTAAAACATATAACATATATTGTATATTATATGTTTTAACCTCTTGCGCTGGAATGACGTGCCACGCACGTCGAGAATTTTTTGTCCAAAATTGCAATATTTTCTCAGTTTTAAGCATATTTAGATATAACTCAGGCAAAACAAATAATAAATTTGTTACTTCTCAATAATTTCTGTCCAGAGGTAGAGATATCATACTGACAAGTTCGAAAAGAAAGCGACGAGTTATTGTATACGGTTTGGTCACTCGTTATGGTCCGCAATCAGTTGCCAGTGCAAGAGGTTAACTACTTGTACTGGAATGACGTGCCACGCACGTCGAGAATTTCTTGTCCAAAATTGCAATATTTTCTCAGTTTTAAGTATAACCCAGGCAAAATAAATAATAAATTTATTACTTCTCAATAATTTCTATCCAGAGATAGAGATATCATGCCGATGAGTTTAAAAAGAAAGCGACGAATTATTGTATACGGTTTGGTCACTCGTTATGGTCCGCAATCAATTGCCAGCGCAAGTCGTTAATATAGGTTAATAAACACATAACACATATATTATATAAAACGTATAACATATAATTATTCCACAGATTCCTTCTTGGGCAAAGAACGAATCGTTCGAGATTCAGTACGACGAAGACGAAATGGACGTTCATCTCGTAAAGGATCACGATGCCGAGAGTCGTCACTGGGCCGATCGGACAGCTGGCGACGGAAACTCGGAGAATCCGCCGGATGAAGACGACTTTAGCGATTTCGACGAGTTTAGTAGCCACTCCGAGGATAATAACAACCAGGACGTGGAAGCCACGGAAACCAGCGGCAAATCGGATGGAACGGAACAGTGCAGGGCGATCTATCAATATTCGGCGAATTTGAACGACGAGCTCAGTCTAAGTCCCGGGGACTTGATAACGGTGCATCAAAAACAGCCGGATGGTTGGTGGATAGGAGAATGTAGAGGGCGAACTGGAATATTTCCAGCCACTTACGTTCAAGTTATTCATTAGTTACGCCTCATTTCGCCTGACTAAATTCAAAATTTAAGCACCTGATATCGAAGAAAAAAACACATGTAACACGTATAAAAATGAATAACAACGAAAATTATTAATCATACAGATGAGCAAAATACTACTAAAGTACGCTTGAAATTAAAACGTGACTCATCTTTTAAAAAAAGAAGTCAAATTTCACTGTACAAACACCTTGTTTCGAGGGTGTGCTATTAAATTACAGTAGCGTGAAAATATTTATTGAATATTTATTGTCCCGTAGGACAAGTTACTAAATATCTGTTTGTATTAATAAAGTGCCAATGATAGCATATTACGCGTGAAAATAGAACAAGACAAAGTTAACGTTTCCGCCACAGTCTTGTAAATCGTTATCGTTTGTACAACGAAGTATTTCTTTTTTGTTTGTATATTGCGCATTGTAATTTATAACATAATTAAGTTGTAATATTATCGTGAATGTAAGCGTGACGCAAGTCGTTTTTATAATTGACGGAGAAGAAAAGAAAAAAGTAAGCGACGTTTCTTTAAATAACCTGAAGACTGCTTATTCACGCAGCATGAAATCCACGTATGAAATTAAACAGCGTGATATGTATATAATCTGTTTAATTTCCGAGAGAAATTTCATTGTAAATACGTACTTAGCCGCATTTAATAACTTAAACTTGTTGTATGTAACAAAAATTTTAATTAAAGTTCATTTATTTATTTGTCTTTTCTCAACTCACTTGTAACAACGTGTGATCATCACGTGTTAATCACAAAGTTCATCCACGTAATCCCTCTCCAATTGCGTCATTACTTCATTGATTATGCGAGTATCGTTAACTACAAATATCAAAAGATTAATCACTACAACTAGTAGATTTACATTCGTATAAAAGTTTATGGCAATGCGCATAAAGAGTATTATTTTATCATAATAAATCTTTCTTACTACAGAACGGCGGAACGTTGGAAGTTGTGACAAAGAATGTCCCCCGTTCAGGATAATTTATCGCGTTTATGCCCATCTCAGTGCAAGTATTTTTGTCGCAAAATTCTCCTGACACTCGCTGCATCAAATTTCGATACGACAAATCCCAATGATGTGCCCAGAAGGTGCAATTGTGCTCAACCTCAGATACCAACGACTCCGTCAAGTAAACATAGGAACGTCCGTGACTGCATACAGCCTTATTAATCACTACCAAAAACAATTTGACATTTTACAGGACGAGAATAAGTCTAGACAGCGATAAGCTGTTTTTAAAACTAACAACAAGCAACACCTTTCTTTTCAATGTATTAAAATATTGTCAGAGTATCTGTACACACCTTGAAGGTGAATTGGTAAATGTTCAAAGAACGAGGAATCGCAGCCAGGTTGGCTTCTGCCACCATTAGGATAGAAATCGACGTGACCTAATGTAAATCGTTTGTTCGTTTTTAAAGTCATGCCTGATGAACATATCACAATGTATGTGTAATTGTCAAACCTATCGGCTCTGGTAAACCTAATCCTATTTGCGAGAGCAATTTCCCATTGGTGTGGATAACATCAACGAACGATGCATCAGATTTGTGAAGCTTCATCGTGAGATTAACGTCCCTGAAACAAGGTTGTGCAGGATCCAATCCTGTTATTCTTTCAATTCTCCATTTACTTTGTCTTTTCTTCAGCTCTTTCGCGGCGAATCCGCAAATGTGTGCCCCAAGACTATGACCTACTAAATGCAATGGTCCCCAATCATTCTCGTGCGTGCTTGTTTTTGCGTCCTGTATATGTTCTAGAAATCTTTATACAATAGGTTCAATGAATTTTCGCAATCAACGTAACTCTATAGATAATATTCATGGAAAAAGAAGACCTTGCAATTTGATGTCCTATTACTCGTGTGTTAACTGCTGCTTTATAGTAGTTCCAAGTATTGCCTTCGGCACTCCAATCTATGACGACGACGTTAACGTCTTTCTAAAACATTACATAGAATGAGAAGAAATTATTATTTAAAGTCGCTGCTAACAGTTACAAATATACCATGATGTATGTTTGGTGAGAAAACGGTAATTTAAATGTAATGTAATCACCCATTGAAGAAATGCCTTTTCCATTTCATTGATCCACGATTGTTGACCATTCGACAAGAATCCGTGAACTATCACAATTGTCCTTCGCTCGATTTGAAAATCTGTCCATTCCAGACCAAATTGTTCACCGAGAACTACCTGAACGCGGTGTGGTTGTCTTCTCGAAGAAAGCAAAAATTGAACATTCAAAGTGTTTGTTCGATTTGGATTAATCAGAAACAGCCATTCTAAGATTGTAGCTAATCCTCTTCCCATGCCAAAACAATCCACTTCCTGATTTTCTTGGGAACGTATTTGGCGGTGAGTAAAACTCGAGGAATTCAAGATTGAAAAAATAGAATATGTTAAATTTTTACTATGAAAACTTGATAAATTTTTATCTACATGATATCCGCTTGTGTCTGTTTTTGTACTTGTTTCAAAGACATGATTCTGCATAGCCGAAATTGCAGAAAATTGGATAAGCACCAATATAAACCACATCATTTTCGTCGCTTAATTTCTAATTGTGATGAAAGATGTACCATATCGATGATAAGAGACAATATACAAAGTATGTACGTACATGACAGTTTAAAGTCATGACCTAACGATAATACAGTTTACATTACTAATTTCAAGTAATAATATATGCAGTTTAGATTACCGATTTCAAGCAATATAGAGAATGTTGCTTATCTAGATCTCTTTATGTTTTTCAAATATCTTAATATACAAATCATGTTATTAGAACAGAATGTTTTCTAATAATAAATGATCTCCTAATTATTAGCAGAAATTCTGTATTAATAGTTCAGATATTAAGATATTTGAATAATAGAGTTTTGGATATACGACACTCTACTGTAGTTAAAAAATTATGTTTCTGTTACAACGATGTAATGCAAACTTATTTCTGTAATTAATTATATAATTATATAAATCTTTGTCTAAATTTATAATATTAAATATATTCTTATTAAGAGAAGTATGTTTTTAAACTATTATTAGACATTATAACTGTTATTAAATATATATATATATATATATGTACATAATTTATTACATTTATTATCTATCATTTGTACATGATACAAAAAAAAAAACAGTGTTCATGTTGTATAAAATGATACGCCATGAAGTATTAAGACACAGCAATTTATATATTCAATTTCTTCTTTTTCCTTCTCCGCGTTTTTTCTTTTCTTCTCTTCTAGAAAAATAAGAAATGAACCGTCATTTAAAATTAATTTAAAATTAACTTAAAAATAAATTTATGAGATAAATGATATACATTACCATTGTTTGTTCAAAGTTTGTTTGGTTTGACGTGTTTTTACTACCTCCTTGGAAAGTACTAAAATCTACGACTTTATAGTCGAATACTTTTGACGGCATCATATCTTTCTCTCCCTTCAATCTCGACCTAGAAAGATGTGCAATTTATCAACAATTATTATCTTACGAAATTTAATGCGTTTTGAGCGCATATAAATATTATTACGTTGACATTTTTTAAAACTCATAAATGATAGATCGAACTCAAATTTGAGAGAGGTAAAGAAGGAAAGGACTCCAAATATAAAAATTTAACTTCGGGTATTTATTGGTATCCAAGATATTAATAAAAAACTTTGATATTATACATTAAATTCTGATATTCTTAATGTAATTGCTATCGCTATTGCACCATCAGCGACAGTTGATGACTAATACAGCGAAGACAATTGTATTAATAATATCTATACAGGTAGAATTCAATATACAATATCGAAACTTTATTTTTTTTTTTTATTATTACGGAAACTAATAATAAATACCCGAAACTAAAGTGATCTTCTCTCCCTCTTCTATGTACTTTTTTAATACTTAGAAAACAAAATTAAGTAATATTTCTTACGTCTTAATATACTTACCGTAACAAATTAACAGTTTCATTATTCGCTATTTGTTTCTGATTTTGTGTTATACTTTCTTCTCTTAAATGCTCAGTTTCATTTGATTCTTGCTTTTCATGGTAACTAATTCTGGTTTCCAGCGGGGTTAGATTTAACGAGTTATCTTCAATTTTCTCCTTCTGTGTATCATCTTGTTTGTTAATGTTTGAATCTCGTTTTCTTTTACGTCCCCACATTTGACTCAGGGGAATCTGAGATGATTTTCGTGGTGATTTCGGTATACTAACTCCTTCCACCGTCTGAGAAACTTGTTTAAAATGTTCATAAACTCTGTTTTTACTCTCTTCCAACTCCTTTTCTTTCTTCTTTAATTCATTCAAGAAATTCTCTTCTTCTTGTCTTTGCTTTTCTCTTTCTCGTGCTTCCTCTTCCGCTATCATAGGTATAACTCTTTTGTATCGTTCAAACGGACTTACAAAGACAAATTTCTTTTTCTTCTCAGTATCTTTTTGTTCATTATTTTCCATCTCCTCATCCTGTGAACAAGCAAGTAATCATAAAAACTACAACTGTCGTTTTTCCTTCATTTTTGTACAAGACAATCGTATATTACCTCAGATGTAACTGGACTGTCAAACACAGTCACTGTATGTTCTACTGTAACATTTGAAATTGGCTTTTCTAATGTGTTATCTTCATCCAACAAACATGGCAAGTCTGCCCTTGCTTCCATACCACTGGGAATATCATGAAGAGAATGCATCCACACTTCTGAATTGTTAATACTGTTTCTCTGTGTCAGTCTTTGCCTAATATCTTCTTCAATAATTGGTTTAATAAGTGGCTGTTCCCTAGCCTTCAGTATTATTTTGTGTAGTTTTAATAAATTCTGTCGAACCAATGGTGGAATAGAATCACAACACGCCAAAATTCCTTGCATTTCACGAGGCAATGTTTCAGCCATATTCAACAGCATGTGATTCGGCAATACATAAGCGATACTATCGTCTTCTTCTCTGGCGGTTTGATCCCTCCATTTGTGCAATTCTTTTAAAGCATAAAGTTGTTTGTTATTAAACATTTTCTGACTTTTTCTATACATAATCATGCAACTCTCCTCTTTCCATACTGGTTTTATATAAGTCTTTTTACAAATCTGTGTACTTCTATCGTACACAGCTTTCAAAATATTGATTTGTCCATTAGCAATTTTTATCAAAGCATTTTTTAATACATCCTTTATATATAATAAATAATGCGTGTCCTCTCTAGCGTATTTCATAAGTTTCTCCGGTAATGGTCTTATGCGCCAATCAGCCATTTGAAAATGTTTATCGGGATCTACATTGCAGTAACGTTTTAGCAAATATGCTAAACTCAAGTATGGCAGATGAAGTTGTCTCGCCGCTTGGTGTGTATCGAACATATTTACTACATACAGAGACAAATCTCTCTGAAGCCACTGAATGTCTAAATCTGCACCATGAAAAACTTTCAATATCGTACGCTTAGTAAAAATCTCATTTAACTCATGTAATTCAGACCGCAGCGAGAGAGTGTCTATCAAATAATCTGTATCTTTCGTCGAGATTTGCATTAAACAAGTAATTCCTTGGAAACTTCTGTAGGAGTGATGCTCCAAATCTACAGCAATTTCTTTATACCGTTTTAAATCTTCTATCAATAACTTGATATCCGATGGATCTTTAATGATTATCAGAGGTGTCTCTTCCAGAGATTTATATTTTGTCGGTTCTGATTTTTTCAATTGATCGTCAGGAGCGACAAACATGTCCAGTTCGTATTCATAAGGATGATTAAAAACTTCACCGTCTTCATCCTCTTCCAAATAAATAGCCAAAGGTTTCAAAGAATTTGGTTTGTCCTTAATTCTCGGATACCAAGGATTCGAGCTATTGTCAATTTTGTCTTTGAACATTAGTTGTGGTCTCTGGATGTTTTTACCAGCCAATAAACGAATGGACTGAGAATTCTCCGTGACTTGTGGCCGACAAACTTGATCATTCCATCCACCATTAATTGGTTGACTTATTACACGCGATACCACCAATTCCACTTCAGAGTTCTTATTAATGCCGCATTCTTTGTCCATCAAAGTGTTCTACAAAACGCAAGATTTGTATTTAAACATATAAAAGCATATAAAGCATATAAAACATAGAAACAATATCTTTATGAGAACTTACAGCTCTGTCTAAAAATATATCGTTTATTTCTAATAAAAGTTCAAACTTTTCTTCAATGTCACGGTGCGACATCTGGCTTTTCATGCCAACTGTACCTAATAAATGCTGCATAATGTTCAACAACAATTTCGTATTTTCATTCTTAACCCTAAGGAAACTGGGAAAACACGAGTAATAACTGAAATTTGATTCAATTGGTAAACCATTAGTACTTTTGATTCCAAACTTTATGGCATTGAATGTATCCTAGAATAGAACAATTATTTTACACATAAATTTGTTTAATTCACATTTGAAAAGAACAAAGAAACGAAGTTCGACGATACGATTAATGCAATCATACCTGAACATAATCGTGAAAACTATCGTAACCAGGTATCACTTGATTGATTTCTTGATTTTTGTTTCCTTCGGTTTCATTTTCTAGCACTTGACAATCGATTTTATTAGGTTCCATAATGTTAATTATCTCACGTGTAAAATTTACACGTTAACTTACGTAGACCACGGATGTGTGGGTAGACAAAGCCATATTGTGGAAATAGTCCTACATTTGCCACCAGAGGTCTCGCTAGCGGTCGTTTTGTAGCGACCTCTACTTTGAAGTATTTAGATCAACGATATCTATGTTCATTAAATCGTTTCGTCGAGATATGTATTTAATATAAATAATAGAATATTTAAAAATTGTAAGTAATTTTATTATCACCATGGAAATGTTTACAGACACTTATATATATTGTAACTGTAGTAGAAATTATTCATTCGTTATTTAACTTTCATTATTTAATCTTTGTTAAATTATTAGTAATTATATATTTTGTTATATTGATAATATTTTTATATAAACTACTAAAATTTATTACGGAGTTATTATTTATTTGTAGTATTGTGATATAAATATAAATTATCATAATCACTACAGTTTCGCCATTGGTCACGCTAATTATAACATCTAGAAGGTGATTCGGCCTATTCTAGTGACCAAAGCAGTCTTGTTATTGAGAAATCCACTAGCAGCGGATCATTAGAATAAAAAACAAAAAATACGCCTTTATTATTCCTTCTCTTTCGTTCGTCATCGATTTTCCTTTTTTACCGACTAAGCTCTCATTGCTTAAAATCCCTATACACCACACAAAATTTACAACACGTTACGTGTGTTTCGTAAACATAACCTACAATTTTTAAGTTTATATCGAGTATCGAACAAACATGTCGTAGATCGACCTAATCCTGAATAATAAGATAATTCGTTTTTTTAAAAGATCACATTAAATAATTTTAGCAAGTGATGGTTGCGTAAATTTTGGTATTTGTCATATATTATGTGTGTTGTATGCATTGTAAACATAACCGACAAGTTTCGAATGTCGAATATCGACCAAGCAGTGTCGTAAATCGATTTAACCTCGAATAATACCTGTTTTGCTTTTTTTTTATAAACATTAAATAACTTTAAGGTATTTTCGTGAATTTTGTCGCATTTATGTATATTATATATATAGTCGAGTTATTTTCTAGCAAAGGGAGATTGGAAAGTGCAGTGTAATTTACACAGACAGCAAAGCATTTCATCGACGATATCATCGATACAATCGATATAAACCAATATTTTGCGTATGATTCATGTATTCCAGAGTAAAATAAATAGCGTTGAATCTGAAAAACTGCGATCACAAGTGAAATTTCGGACGACATCGCTCGAAAGCCTTTCTTAAATATATACGTATATAGATATGTTTCGTGGTATAGAAAATAAAGTCGACGGATGGCGCTAGTATCACTTTAATCTGTCCATTCCCTGTCCTCAGCGTTCAAGTCCAAAATTAGTAAATAAAGATGGTGGCAGCGCGTGAACTGTGTGCGGTATCGTCACGCGAAAAATGTCTGGTAAAATGAAATGGAAGCGAAGAACGTGCACGATCGCTCAGGAAAGCTCGAAAGCCGCGGAGACTTAGTGACACCGTAACAGACGATAACAATAGTGTAAATAGTGTATCTTTCGTATAGTTCCCCGGGAGCGGAAAGCAGCCGCGAAAGAGGATAATTTGGCTCCAGAGTTCACTGTAAGGTACAAATTCTCGCTATTTTTAGACCCTATCCGAGTGTCGATTCTCATTCAGAGCATTCGTTGGTTCCATCGACGAACACGGGAATCCGAGTCCCAAGAACACGGAATCCTCTACGCCGAATAAAGGAATCTTACGAGCGAGCGTCGATATTCTATCGTGGGCGTCTTCGATTACTCAACAACGAACGAGGAAAGCCCGTTGTTACCATCATGTTGCCCTCCTCGTTGTCGCCGTGATCGTAGTCGTCGTCGTTGTCGACGTCGACGTCGACGTCACCTTCGTTTTCGTTACGATCTGCGAATCCCGTCGTGTGCGTATCCCGGGCGCGCAACATCCACGAACGTTCCATTCTCGCGTCGATATCGCGAACGATATCGATCGAAACAATTAACGGATGTCCGCGAAAGAAGTCTTCGAAATATCAGAATGCTATTTTTATCGATAGAAACCTACATACCGCGCTACGCGCTTCAATCGCATACGATGCACCCGATACTTGCACGCGCATATAGTGACACACATTTTACTTAACCCGATTGATAGGACGAATCTCATCGTCGATTGATGATGCCTTCCGGGCACATCCGGAAACGAATTTACCATCAGTCGTTTCCCTCGTTTCCCTCCGTTTTCAGCTAGCGGAACTCGATTTCGATTCCGACCTTATCAACTCGATGGAGAAAGATATACAATGATATTTTACATCTTTACCGTGTTCTATCGCATTTGTGAAATCGACGATTTCCTTCCTCCGGTTCAGTCCGGCTGAAATGCGCATTCAAACGATCGTAAATGAAATTCACCGGGTGGTCTATTAATTCTTGGTGACTCAAACTTTTATCGCGAGGGATTGCGATCAACGCGTGCAATCACCCACGATGACCGTACCGAGAAAGAGAGAGAGAGAGAGAGAGAGAGAGAGAGAGAGAGAGAGAGAGAGAGAGAGAGAGACAAAAGTTCATTCATGTATGCAATACCAGCCGCACGATAGAATAATAGAGATTTTAATAATGATACGTGAATCACCAGATGCCATACAAGTCGCTGGATGACGTCATAGGCGAACGACGTCCTCCGGCTCGAGAAATATTCTACGTGCGCCGGGGAGGAGACAGTTTGAAGAAGCGAACACTTTCGCGCTACTTTCTCCACCGTCGTTCGTACCGACGGTTGAACAATGCATTTCTGCCGGTGTCGATTCAAAACTCCAGCAAATGATCGCGACGAGCCTGCTCGACACTCTGAGTGCCGCATGTACCAAATTTGGTAAACGGCGAACCTCAGTTGCACGCCAAACGAAAGTCTCTGCTTTCTGCTTTGACTTGTTCGTTATTTTTGTTATTTATGCTTTTAATACGAATAAAGTTACTTTTTTTTTTGTCGACATTTATCGTGATAATGAATAAATTTCATTATCATTCAGTTTTCAAAAAGCTGAAAAGATATATACATAATTTTGTATATTTCCCAAACTCTACGCCGTGTACCATTTTGAGATAGTGTTCACTGAAAATTGTTTCGGCGCTCAACGTGTTTCGAACTTTGGCAATTTCGATTGTTCGGCAAAGAAATAAGTTCAGACTGTCGCGCAGTGTTCGATACATGTAAGAAAAAATAATTTCTCTCTAAATGGAAATTGTTATACAATAATTTATTACTTCTTCTGCGTTAATGTATCCTTTTTACATTACAAAACAATTTTTTTTTACATAAGTGAGTACATACTTTTTTATGAAAATTTTTTTATGAGAAATAATAATTACAAGTTGACAAACTCGTTTCCGAAGATTCTTCATAAATGTTGAGTGATAATTCTTCATTTGAATCGTCTATTGCTAAATGCTCCTGAATTTCATTATATTTTTGTCCCTTTGAAGAACATTTAAGTGGATCTACGCGGAGACAGTGGCGGAGCCTATTAGGGGCTCCGAGAGTGAACGCATTAATAACATCTCGGCTATTTTTTTCATTTTGGGTAAAGTTTGACTTTAAAATTCAACGTATCTAGAATATATTTCGATGTACAGAAAAGACGGCACTTTTTTTAGAAACTCGTTTCGAAATTGATACAAATTATATATAAATAATTTAAAAAATTTGTCATTATTTCTAACATTATTAGATTTAGGTTAGGTCTTTCAGTAATTTCAAAGGCATTATATTAGGTTGGCTAAAAAGTAGTTGCGTTTTTTTTTTTTAAAAGATGGACACATGTTTGTATCTTAAAATGCAACTAACTTCACTTCAAACCGCAAATTTATTGCATAATCTGATACCTGATTGTTCAAGCTTGTTTTAGAGAAGGAAAATGCACGATTTCGTTGCAAACAGTTGATATTAAAATGGAAAACCAAGAAAGAAACATTTTCGTCATTTATTGCTGAATAAATCATTTCCGAAAAGAAAAGGAACGCTGTGCAAGCTCGTAGAAAATCATCTGACTCTCTGCTAAAGAAACCTTTAAACTATCTGCAGACTAGCGTTAGGATTGGCTTGTTAAATTTCACTTATTGAGCGGAGGATATCAAATCGTTCTTGGAACTTTTTTTTTTTTTGTCGAAAAAGATAAGAACTTTTTTGAACGCAGGATCGTGAAATTGCCCGAAAGATGGCAAAAGGTAATCGAACAAAATGGTCAGTATATCAATAAAGTTTTCATTTCCCGTGAAAAATTCGCCTTTCACAAAAAAAGAAAACGCAGTCACTTTTTGGCCAACATAATAGTAGTCAAAAAATAGTATCGTATAAATCACATCATCAATAAATCTCATCTACAAATACTACGCCTACGACAGAAGTAAGACTCTTATGCCTTTATAATTTATAACTTTTTTTAATAGTTGTAGGTAATGTTGCAAATTACATATCTCAAGTTACTAATATCCCGTGGCGACAGAAGTGTTTCCACGTTTCTCTGCATTGAATCGAACACCGTGCGACGAGAAAAAAACGAATCGACGATTGTTCGAATACATAAATTGTTTTCATACATAAATTTATAATCTACATAGTCTGTTGCACCGGCTTGGACTAGACGAAGGAGACGTAACGCAAGGTTCGAAAGCGATGTAACGAGGAACTAGAGGGAGGCACGCGCGCGCATGCTTAGGCGATCGTCGACGTTTCGAGGTCGTAGAAGAGAATCGAAGTTGGCAAATTTTTCGAGCGGTCGTTGCCAAACGGCGCCTTCGCGCGTCGACCCTCTAGCTTGCATCAGCGCGTCGCTTCGCTTTGGCAATTTTCTCTTTGGCTTTTAAAAATTTCGGTCAAAGGCAAGGAGAGAGAGAGAGAGAGAGAGAGAGAGAGAGAGAGAGAGAGAGAGAGAGAGAGAAAGAGAGAGATATTTCGCGTTGAAGGAGGGGTTGGAAGGAGAGGAGATGAGGAAAAAAACGGTAAGAGGACAGATTGCAAACTGGAACGGTTGAGGGACATCGCGCGTTCGATCGCGGCTCTCCACAAGTTTATTTCTAATTGCTCTCGCTTGGATTTATCTCGTATTCTTTCAGACTTTGCCCGTTGACAGAAGATATTTTAGACCCGGTCTATAAATAGGACGTAAAAATTATCTGTGACCTGGCCACATCGTTCGTGCGAGCACGTTGCATCGAGATTGCCCAGCAACAGATCGCGGAAGATCACGACGATCGTGTTCGACAATTGGCGCGTAATTCCGTTGGAATTCCGAGCGTCGATCGATCGATTCTCCATCTGTGGAAGATTGAAAGTCTCGCAGGAATCGTTGTCGTACCCTATTTACGAACGCTGCTCTCGTTCGCTTTAAAACGAGTTGGTTCGTTGGCGATCGATCGCCGATTTGGCCAGGAAGCCGTCGAAAAAGAGAGAAAGAGAGGAAATGGAAGTCATTAGGACATCAGCCCTGAAGCTGGCCTGCCCACGCGGTGGGTCTACGTGCCCGCTAAAAATATCGAAGCGGTACCGCGATCGAGTATCGAGAGCGAGACTGACGAAGGAAGAAGGAGCGAGATGGGCTGCGCACACGCGCGCACGTGTTCCGCCGTACTGCACTATCCATAGTTCGTCGACGATTCGACCATTCGACTGATATATCCGATTTGTATCACGCGATTTCATTCGATTTCCATCGCAGGATGCCGGTCGATTTGTTCGATCTAAACTTAACCACGTTGCGCTGGGCAACTGATTGCGGACCATAACGAGTGACCGAACCGTGCACGATAGTTCGTCGCTTTCTTTTCGAACTCGTCGGTATGATATCTCTACTTTTGGATAGGAATTATTGAGAAGTAATAAATTTATTATACTTAAATATACTTAAAACTGAGAAAATATTGCAATTTTGGACAAAAAATTCTCGACTTGTGTGGCACATCATTCTAGTGCAAAAGGTTAACCAGTTGCGCTAGCAACTGCGGACCATAACGAGTGACCAAACCGTGCACAATAAAATTTGTCGCTCTCTTCTTGAACTCGTCGGTATGATATCACTGGATAGAAATTATTGAAAAGTAATAAACTTATCATTTATTTTCCCTGGGTTATACTTACGTATATTTAAAACTGAGAAAATATTGCAGACATTGGGACAAAAAAAATTGTCGGCGCGCGTGGCACGTCCATTCCAGCGCAAGAGGTTAAATCGAACCGTGCGTTCGGTGCACATTCGAACGAAGAAAAAAGATGAAAAGCCAGAGGGCTCGGCGTCGATCGATTCTATGAAAAGTTGCGCCGATTCTCCTGAGAATCGTACGAGATGCGTATCGACGCGTTGGCAGAGTGATCTTCACCGCGTGACGATCGGCGAACCGAGACACGAAGGTTGTGCACGCGTCGAGATCACTTCGCCGAGATAGCCGGGTAAAAGGCTATCGAAGCGAGGCGTAACGAACCAGAGCGGAATCCGTTTCGAAACGGAGGCCAAGGAGAGTCGGGATCGCGCGTGCAATCCAGACGAGATCTCCCGTCGCTTTCGTCTCGCGCGCTATGCGTTCATCGTTCGCCCTTTCTTAGCTTTCTTTCCCTTCCGTTTCTTGGATTCTCGACTATCGACCGATCGATGAAAAAAAGTGTACAACTGGTCGTTACCCATATCCCAGCGTAGCTCGAGCATCACGTAACGTGCCTAGGCCTCGTGGTATAATCGTGCCTGCTACCGGCACCGGTACGGTGATTCGAGTTTTGGAGAGAAACGAACGTACTCTCGTTGTCGAAAGCAGCAAGACGAGATCTCTGTCGGACGGCGTACGATTGGCAGCACGTAGACAGGAAACGGAGAAGCCAAGGCATCAGCATCGCTCGAGTCGTTAATCGGTGCGAGTGAGACACGCACAGTCAGGCGCAGCGCGGCACGGCGTCTCGAAACCGAAAATAAACTCACCGCATTTTGTCCGTCTGTCGTTCCTTCTCGGTTTCATAGTAAACCCGATGATGATCCCGTACTTTGCCTCTTTTTCCGTTATTCTCGATCGTGAGACCGCGAGAATTCCTTCGAGAACTCCTCGTTTTTTCATACTCTCCGAGTGACACGGGTCACCTCCGAGTGTCTCGAGTTTCCTCTGTTTTTGTTTTGTTTTTTTTTTTTCCCTCCCCCTTCCTGCTAGAGTCTGGTCGAACGTGACCTCGTCGCCGATCCACCGCGAATATAATCCATTTGCGAATCGCTTTCCAACACTCGATATCTCGACACTATTTCATTTCAACGAATTTTTCTGCAAAAGGAACAGACGAAAAGGTCAAATAACCACTTGATCGTTCCTGCACCTTGAAATCTTAACATATATTGACATATATGAATTAAACGAAACTCGATGTGACCAAAAAATAATATTTATTTTTCGTTTTAACATATGTACAAACTTGAGGATCATTTTTATGCTCTTGCCACGTCGAGCGTGTAGAAAAATATTTTTCATAATTTCTACGATAGATAGTAATCGTCGAAACATGAAAAAAAATCTTAATAGTTTAAAAAATGTAACCTTTTTTTTCGGCTGAAGCTACAAACTTTGTCGCTCTGAGAGCTATCGTACCGTGAACATTCATAGAAATGGAGGACACGTAGAAAACCTCCTGTAATCAGAAAAAATTATTACAATAATAATTTAAATTATTACAATAATAATACAAAAAAATTACAATAATTACAAAAGAAATTATAAGGTAAACCATTTACGTACATAATGTGACAACTCTCGAAGCGACTCTTTTTGACCCATTGTTTACGACAGGAGTTTTCTTCATTTTTTAGCAACTGTATCTACCCTACAAGTTATAAGAACTTTTCTCTATTTACCCTGTATACGTATTAACCTGCGAACGTCTCGACATGATTGTCTTGACTTTAGCTTTGGGAAACAATGGTGATATTTCCCAGCGTCATTATGCGTGTGTATGAAGGGGTTCAAAACTCGTTGTTGTACATTTCGATGACAGTGGGGCACGTTTTGTTTTCAGATAAACGGAAGGAAAAATGGTGGTGGGTGAAGCAAGCATACACAATATAATGGGAGGAATGGAGAGCACGGGCGGGGTGCGACTTCACAATCACAAGCGGAAATTGAAGCAGAGGTACGAAGCTGTGACGAATGTTAGCAGATGAATAGTCGATTTCGGGGGAGAGGGAAATATTTACACAGAGTATCCTTCCTACGTGGATTCGTTTTGCACCAATGAAAACCAATATTTATGTCTGAAAACTAAGATTACCTTTTCTTTCGTGTTATTCAACGTTTATTAAATACTTCTGGGTTCAAATTAAAACAAAGCATAAATCTGAACATGGTCAAATCTGCGGTAGAAATGTTGATTGCTTACTTACTGTGTGTGTGTGTGTTGAATGATATACCGCTAAGTTTAAGATTGATTCTATCGTCTGTGTGTTTAACCTCTTGCGTTGGCGGACCATAACGAGTGACCGAACCGCATACAATAATTCGCCGCTTTCTTTTTCTTTTCAGCTCGCCGGTACGATATCGCTGGATAGAAATTATTGAGAAGTGATAAACTTATCGTTCGTTTTGCCCGGGTTACATTTAAATATACTTAAAACTGAGAAAATGTTGCAACGTTGGGACAAACAATTCTCGACGTGCGTGGCACGTCATTCCAGCGCAAGAGGTTAAATGAAGTATTGTCTTCTTCTTATGCGTATAAAAAGAGTACCGCGTAGTGTTATAATTTACTCGTGCGTAGAAAGAGACTCGCGTAAATGGAGGGTGTAATTCAGGTCATTGTGACAATTAAAGCCACGTCATTTTCCTTCTTAGGTTCGACATCATCAAGAAGCTCGGTCAAGGTACTTACGGTAAAGTTCAATTGGGTATCAACAAGGAGACTGGCCAGGAAGTGGCGATAAAAACCATCAAAAAATGCAAGATAGAGACGGAAGCCGATTTGATCAGGATACGAAGGGAGATTCAGATAATGTCGAGCGTACAACACCCAAACATTATTCACATATACGAAGGTACGTGAAAATGAACTCGTTTCTTTCGCAGTAGAAAAATTTTCAAATAACATTATTTTTAAATTACTTTTCAATAATTACAAACTTACAAAATAACGAAATTATATTATTAAGTATTTCATATAAAAAAAAAATTAAATGAATTTATTTCCAACTAAATGATTTATTTGTTGCTTCGCGAAATAAATTATTCACTATTTGCCAGGATCTTTATTTGTTATTCGATTTCGATAGAAATAACTGGCTTCTCTCAAGTTGTATAACGTGTCCAATGTGTATATTTACTATTTCTTGTTCTGCGACTACGGCACAGTTACTATGCTTATCTATAGACACAAGTTGAAATGGATATCGCTCGATTTCTTGATGACGATACAAGAAATTCAGATATGCTCTTTACAAGCATTTGTAAAATATAATATTTCCCTCCGGTCTTCGTCATCAGTAGAGACACTATTCTTATTTGCAACTTTATGCCTCCCAAAATTTTGTTCATTAACAGATGTTTGAGGAACTTTGGTCCTATTAAAAGCTGAGACAAATCTCTTCCTTGATGAACACACTAATAATTTTTATTTTGATTTCATTTTTTCTCTCATTTGAATATTTTGGTTTTATTGATATCAATTTTGAATGTTATTTTTAAAGACAAATTTCCAATTCAATCGAATAAACATTATTTTCTCAAACAATCAGTTCTTCATCAATTTATCATTTGCAAATGCCTCAAACTCCTTTGATTGACCAAACGAGCTGCATACCATTAATCGAAATCCATTATTTGCCAAATACTAAAGAACATTATTATTTCAAAAATTGATTTACAAACTAATAAACGTCTGGTTCAACTGGTTCTGATTACAATCGCGATTTTTTCCAGTGTTCGAGAACAGGGAGAAGATGGTGCTGGTGATGGAGTACGCGGCCGGTGGCGAGCTGTACGATTACCTGAGCGAGCGCAAGGTGCTGTCGGAACACGAGGCACGACGAATATTTCGACAGATAGCCACCGCCGTTTTCTACTGCCACAAGCACAAAATCTGTCACCGAGACTTGAAGCTGGAAAACATCTTGCTGGATCAGGTTGGGAACGCGAAGATCGCGGACTTTGGCTTGTCGAACGTGTTCGACGAGCAACGACTGTTGAACACATTCTGCGGCAGTCCGCTGTACGCCAGCCCCGAGATCGTCAAGGGCACCCCGTATCACGGCCCCGAGGTCGACTGCTGGAGCTTGGGCGTTCTACTCTACACGCTGGTGTACGGTGCCATGCCCTTCGACGGGTCCAACTTCAAACGACTAGTCAAACAGATCTCACAGTCGGACTACTTCGAGCCTAAGAAACCGTCGCGTAAGCACCACACGCGTCCTCTTTGTTTCACGTTGTCGACGCCCTCTCCCTTACTTCTTCTTTTTCCTTTTAGCCGCCTCTCCCCTCATCAAAGACATGCTGACCGTTTGCCCTGCCAGAAGAGCCGACATCGAAAGGATTTGCACCCACTGGTGGGTGAACGAGGGTTACGAGCAGAATTGCCTGGACATTGCCGAGGAGCTGGCCGCTCAGACTCCCGTTCGGCTGGATCTGCTGCTGTCGCTGGTGCCGCAGTCAGCGTCAGCGGAGAAACTGGTCGTCGGTGACCAGCAGCCGGCCGGGGACGTGCCGAACAACGTGTCCTCCGACACTCTGATACCTACCAGGTGCCATTCCGTCGGAAGTTTGATGGACTTGGATCAGAGCAGTTCCGACAGGCGATTGAGAAGAGAATTGTTAGAGGAGGAGCCAAGAACGGCACCGATCGTCGGCGATGCGAAAAGGAAACTGGAAACGACGCCGTCGATGGACGAAACGGCTGCCGCCGATGCCAAGAGGAAGGAGCGATCTCGAAGGAAGGAGAAGCGGGACGAACCGGAGGCTCGAATGTATAAATCCGCGTCCAGGTAATTGATACGTTGGGAGTAAACGGTGAGGATGGTAATTCGTGGATAGTATGATATTCAGTGACAGACGATGACAGTGTGTAGTTATAAGAGATGAACGAAAAGCAGACAAAGGGAGATACAGTAATCCTCATTTAAGCGAGTTTTTGATCTCCTGTTGTGCCTTGGGATTGTGTTACTCTTTTACCTACCTGAAAAATGGAAAGATTAGTTGCTTGAATTATTGGACAATGTATTTTAGGCAGTTACTTAGTTTGGATCGCAGGGAAAGTTTGAAAAAACCTGCATCGAAGAGAGATTTCAGCCTTGCACAGCCTTTTCTTTTTTTTTTCCTAACATTTGTTGTTTCATTGGCCTGAGTGTAGAGCCTCCTCTGTAGATACGATCAATCTCTCCGTCGCTAATCTTTCTTTTCCCTCTCTTCCAGACATCACTCGGCGCCAATTCCAAACTCGATCACCGAGGAAGAAGCTATGGAGGTGGATCCTATGATAACCGTTCCTATCAGCAAGACCGTCGATTTGAACAAGATCGAATCCACGGCCGCTTGCTTAGAGTTAATCAAAGAGTGTAGCGAGAGGTCACCGAGCAAGGAGAAAACATCCATGATTCACGAACAGGAGCAGCAGTCACAAATCTCGTCGGAGGATCGCGTCGCCGAGGAATACTTCCAAGACGAGTGCCGAGCGAGTGAACCGTTGGACGACGAATCGGCGAAACCTTCGGACGTCGCGCTCGACCAAACAAACTCGGCCGCGCCCCCCTCGATTTCCAACTTCGAGCCAACGTCGAACGAGAAGAGAACATCGTCGGTGACGACTGGGAGCGAGAGGTTCGAGAAATCGAACTCGTCCGCCAGTCATCAAGAGGAACCGATTAACCTCGAAGCGACTCAACGGGAATTTAAGAAGCTCAAAGAAAAGGCGCTCTCTCTCGATTCGGAACTCGCCAGCGAGCCGCGCGACGTGAACGTCCCCGCGAAGACGTTCGAGAGGAGACGCTCCAAGATATTTGAGACGGCGGAGAAGTTCAATCAGATGGCTTCGACCGTCGAGAGCGAGAAACCTAAAAAGATCTTCATACCAGGCGTGAACGTTGGAGGGGCGAAGCGCGTGTTCGAGAGGAAGGCCAGTCTCTCCTCGATTGGCACGCCTCCGCCGGCGAAACACACCGCGTCCAAGGTAATCATCGACGTTCCAGCGACGGACGCGAAGAGGAACGAAAGCTCGAACGACAAGTCGACAAAATCGGCTCGAGGTGTCGAGCGCGGGGAGGAGAAGAACGAAGAGGAGGAGAAGGAGAAGAAGAAGGAGGAGGCGAAGAAACGAGCGGTCGACATAATAACCGGCGCGATCGGGAAACCGCCGATGCAAAGGAGGATAAACGGATCTCCGCCGTTGTCACCCTCTAGCCAAGAGCCGAAGAAACTTTCGTCGAAGGTAGCAACTGGCGCGAACGACTCGCGTTCAACCGTGCAATCCGTCGTCACACCCACCGAGACGAACTTCTCGTTTGACAAAAAAGCAACGGACGCGGACGGACGAACGACGGTAAGATGAAGAAATCTTGCCAACGAGAACTTTCCAAATCGTGCAGCCGCCTTTATTCGATCAATTTCTTTTTCTTTTTTTTTTTTTTTTAGATTTCCGACAACGACGAGGACAACAACAACGACAACGACGAACCGGAGGAACCAAAAATGTCCAGCAAAATGGAGATCACTTTGAAGAGCGCGACTCTGCCGAGACCGCGAAAGACGAGCAAGGCCGAAATCTCTCTGACCAGCGTGAAACCGTCGAGGTCCGAGGCACCGTTTGCTTTCAAGTCAGAACTCGAGGCCAAGATCGACGCGTTCCAGCCGCAGAAACTGCGAACGCAACGTTCGGAAGTCGCGTTCCCTGTTGCAGCCGCCGTGCCGCAAGCCAACCGAAGCTCCAGCTTGGAACCGGAGACCAGACCGAGGGGTGGTGGTACGCCAAAGGAGAGAATAATTCCTATTCAGGTATCGATCCGGCTAGTCGAATCCTCCGACTTGAAACACATCGTTAATTTTGTCACGCCATTTTTAATTTTCCTCATTCCTAACGATTTACGATTTCACAGGTGGAAACGGATCATCGGCAGTCGCAACATTCGTCGACGCCCCTGCCGTCCAAGCCGCCGCCGATGCCGCAAAAATCGGCAGTTTCGCAGCGGTCGGGATCGTTGTCTCGTCAGTCGACCGCAGATTCCGACACCGACAGCGCTCTCGGATCGACCGTGGGTCCCGAACCGATTCGAAAGAGCCCTCGCGAGTACATAATCCCGATCGCTGTGGAAGGCGGTGGATACGTGACACCCAGATCCGGCAGCGTGGAGCCCGAGAACAAGACTGGCGGCGGCAGCAGCAGCACCACGTCGTCCAGCGCAAACGCCGTTCCCCGATCCCGATTCGGTAGACCTCGAAGAATGAGTTCCTTGCTGTCGGACGCCAGCGAAGACGAATCGCCGTTCTCCTCCTTGCAGAGGTAAGGCTCTCCGCTCGATTCGTTTGCCCCTCGACGATTCTTTTGCGTTGAAACGTGCGATCAATAACATGGGCACGGTGCCGTCGATGGCACGTTATTGTCATAGCAGTGTGAGGTGAGGAAACATTGGAAATTGTTTGGAGCTTCATGTCAGCGACTGTCACAGTGGAGGACTGGCTTGTTTCAATCGCTCAGTCTCAAGATGTAAAATATGAGAGTATGACTGTGTGTGTATAGTATGTATGTGAGGACAAATATTTTGAGATGTCGGACAGAGAGTATTGAATCGCGAGAGCATATTCTTGAAAGAATAGCGAGTGGCCAAACTTTTGTATCCTACGTACCGATTTTTTTCTCAGGTGAGCTTCGATGCGCCACTAAATTATTTTAACAGCAAAAACGTATTTGAGGACATTAGAAAAAGACAAAATAATTTACTCTAATAAATAATAATAATATCTTACTTTAATATCTTACTCTTACTCTAAATAACTAACTAGCTCTATGCGCCACGGTTGGCCACCCGTGCTCTTAATATCTCTTATCATCGCCGTACTCGAACTTCTTCAGTATTCTTTAATTCCTAAATTAACAATCTATTTATTTATATTAATTTTAAACCAGAGTTAAATTTGTATTATTTTTTACTTACATTAGAGACAGCGAGGATCTCCTGCAGCGACATATGCACCGGCTGAGAAGCTCTCGGCCGTCGAGACAACCACCGGAACACGCGGACAGTTTGTCCTCTGGCGAGGACGACGACGACGACGGATTCGAACTATTGACCGCCGAGAATTTATTCTCCACTTTGCTGTCCAGAGTGCGAAGCTTGACGCAGAGGTTGAACGTCGACGACAATCGCACTACCGGCTTCCCGAGTTCACGACTCTTCGGTAGATTAGGATCCAATCCCTCGCAAGCGTTTTGGGGCCTCAATAAACCACTGTCGAGGTAATTCATCGACGTCACTGACTATTCTTTTCGTTTTACTTTTTTTTTTTTTTTACTATTATGTACACGTTGTTGCTCTTTCTTTATTTCACGATTCTTTTCTTTTTTTGTTTTTGTTTTTGTTTTCACGCGAGATTGCTTCTTCTTCGAAGCAACGAAGCAATGACTTCTTCCTCTCCCGAAAAATATAGTACACTAGTTTTTTTCGTAGTAGCTGTCTGTTTTTACAGTAGTGTCCACTTAAGCGTCCGTCGATATCCCTACCAATTCTTGGAATTGAAACTATTCCCACTCTGCGCTACCTACTTTCCCATGCAGCCGCGTGAAACATGAAACAAAACAAGCGGTATGTGATACCGATATTTCGGCACATTGTGGTTGTTTCGGACACACAT
The DNA here is from genome assembly GCF_011392965.1 of Frieseomelitta varia. NCBI lineage: Eukaryota > Metazoa > Arthropoda > Insecta > Hymenoptera > Apidae > Frieseomelitta > Frieseomelitta varia. The sequence continues at coordinate 316,948 of NW_025109661.1, forward strand.
CGATCAAAGTTAGGCAAATTTTACATTAAATAACAAATACACATCCAATTTATACGTATCAATACGGTCGTAGAATCATACTATGTATATTGTTAATTTAATACCGATGAAAATGTAACAAAATCTTTATTCAAGATTTCAATTCAATTTTATGCGAATTTCAATAAATTTAGATTAACTAAAACCACCTGACAATTATTGCTTTGTCACAATTCATTGCTTCATTTAGTTTAAAAATATGTATGTATTAAATTCGAAATAGTTCGAACGTATTTTCAGTTTAAATAACATGTTACACTTCTTTACAATGAAATTATGTAGCGAACAATACTAGAAATCGCCGCACGTGCCTGGTATCGGTATGACAGTTGACGCTCGTCCCCACTCTTTCCTTCGGTGCCAATTCGCAGAATACACCACCCCTCTTAAGCGTGCCACTCTCAGTCCCAACTGTGGACGCTCAAGCAGGCGCTACTGTACTTGCTTTTTTCGCATCAATTTTCGACGATACCTAATGGCAACGGTTTGACGCTTGTTTGTGCAAGCTACCAGACATATGTCGAGACAAGGACCGTGACTACGTGAGTCCAATTGTTACAACAACTTTAGAACAATGTAGTCTATGCCGATTGTCTTAGAAGGTAGTGCAAAATATAATTTTGTAATCGGTACCAGCTAGAAACACAACGCACGCGGCGTGTTTCAACGTGCGTTTCCTCTCCAATTTCTCGATATTGCGAAGAGCAGAATTTTTTTTTTTTTTTTTTTTTTTGAAACCTGTGCTCTCTCGAGCCGTCCCCCGCGTTCTCTCTCCTGCGGCTGAAATTTAAATTATATAACAAGTCCTAAACAAAAGAGATCGAAAGCACAGAACGGACGACAAAAAAAAGATCGCGAGCTCTCAGAATCGAGATCGCAGAAGTCACGCACGTTTTGTTTTGTCTGTTTTTTTTTTCCGGGACGTAGGCGATTGTCCGAGTCTCAGTTCAGGCAGTCGCTCGGCCGAGATGACGACATCTTCTCGAGAAAGGGCTCTGCGAACGCGTCGAACTCGGAGTCTTCCAACAGCCCGATGGGGTCTCACGGTAATCCTTCGAGGGAAACGGTGTTCGACATCGGCAGCAACACTTTGCCAAGAGGTAAGACGAACGTCCAGCGATTATATTCCACCGTACGAAACAAGAACCGGTGCCGAATTGCAAAACGAGTCAACGCGAGTGAACCCTCTGCGTTCCGTGTTCCACCTACGCCGTCATTTCGAAATTCAACTTGAAGCCCGTCGTCGTCGTCGAGGTTCGACGGAACCAATGGACCGTCGAATGGATCGTTGGAGCGTAAATGGTTCACATATGGCTCGGAATTCTACCCAGTGTCAAGATATTCTTGCAAGTTTCGTCCCGTTCGGATCGGGGATATCAGCGTAGCCACGTGACGTCGACGCTTGTATATAAATTTTTATCTACGCTCGGTAGCGTAGTTTTCATCTGTTTCAGTTGCGTCCCGTTGAAAACGCGGATGGTTCTTCAATTTTTTCCGGCGAACGTGAAGTCACAGACGAGGTATACGATATAGGCTCTTTTTGATACGCGGTAGAATGGAACTAGCTTCACATTTCGATATTCACAACATTCACTAATAAATTTCAAGAATCGTGTTTCTGGCGCATTCGCTACTTGACCAACTTTGACGCGACCAACGCTTTTTATCAGATGTAGTTCCCACAGTCACCGTTGTTTAAGTGTAGAGTGCGCTAAAACACCAGCGATTTTTTTTTTTTTTTTTTTTTTTCCACGGCGGTATTTCAGGTCACAGGCCATGAAATCCCATAAACTGTTTGGTTCACATTCATATAACTCGTCTGTGATGAAATCTTGCAAGATCGATCGTCGATTCGGTCGAAGCAAGCTACCGATACGACGACGATCGTCGCTGTTTTGCCACTGGTTAAAATTATAAGCCGTGCGAGAAAATGCTGAATGGTACTCAGTCATGCATCTCTTAGTACCTAGCTGTTGTCGAGTCGTTGATAGACAGAGCATACCTTTTTCTTTATTTTTTTTTTTTTACCGATTTTTACCTCTCTTTCTCCTACGATCTTCTTCTTCCGCTCTCCTCTTTTCTCTTTCTTTCCTTTTCTACTATTTTTTGCTCCATCTTTCCTTCTCACCGATTATTTCTCTCTTTTTTTCTTTTTCTCTTGCGTGCCTCTCTCTCTTTCTTCCTTTCTTTCTTTCTGTCTTTCTTTCTTTCTTTCTCTCTCCATTGAGTATCTTGCCTGACGATGTTTTTGCAACATTTGATACTAACCTCGTATTGTTCGTGTTTGGCACAGGTGGGTAAACGTTTCAGTGATTTTCGACGCGTACACGTGCAAAGAGAAATCTCGATTTCGAGCGTGTCTCCTCATTTTGAATTTTGAATTCCGGGAGACTTTTTTTGCGCAAAGTACACGCGCGAACGAGATATTTGACTTCTTCTAAGCGCATGTCTGCACGATGTTCTCTCTCTCAAAAAATCTACCTGCTTGTAGTTCCGTTTTTCTCTCTTCCTTTTCTTCTTTTTTTTTGGTCTCTCTTCCACTCTCGCGTAACTTGTAATTAGAGCGATTGTGGACAATCGCGCGACCAAGTAAGCCTGATAAACGATTGTATACTCTCTTTTTTTTGCAATTCTTCTTTTTTGCGATTCAAGCAAGAGTTTGAGCATTAAAATTAAACATAACAGACGTGACTCACACTTTGCCTAACATAGAACCTCGTAATACGCAAGTAGTAGCAAGTTGCAATGTTGTTGATTTAAAAACAAAAAAAAAAAAAAAAAAAAAAGTATATTATCCCATTAACACGAGCAGCCGCATTTTTTTCACTTTTCTTCTTTTAAATCATTCAGTGTACACTAAAGTTTTACAGCATGACATTACCGCAGACACGTTGCCCATACACACGAATACACGAGGAAATTCAAGTTCTGTCACACTCTCTCCAAGATAGAATCCATCTTTGATTCAAAGTTTATGCATTATCTGAATCACACGTCTATCGTCGACTCTTCAATCAGCGATCAGAGAGGAGTTGTTTCTTACGCAGTTTATATTTTCGGTAGACGGGCGCACCATAGAAATCTTCGTTTGTTTCCGTGACCGACACGTGATCGCGAACACGTAGCCCGCGAATCGGCTGCAAGTTCTTTTGCTTTCCTCCTTTCCTTTTTCTTCTTTTTCGTTGCCACATCGTTGGCTCGGAAAAGAACACGAAAGATGACGAAAGCGCAAAGTGCAGTACAGTTATATTTAACTTTGCCGATTCTTCGAACTTTCGATATTGTTTTATGTCCTTCTGCGCCATTAGAAAGAAGGATGCCAGAAATCGACCAATTCCGTAATCGAGACATTTCGAATCTATCGGCGAGAGTTCTTCGTCTCGAAGTGAGAACCCCTGTCAAACGTGTCGCGAGAAATTGAAAGCAGTCGGTTTTGTCGAAGCAGAAAAGAAACTCTAACGATTCAATCGGTCCACTCTGATTATCTCAGTTTTTTTTTTTACTCGAAAAGATTGGGGAAGAGCGAAAGACGTATTTCCAAAGCATCGGCAAAGCTTTGGAAATACGTCTTCCGTTTCGCCTTCCGCTCTTCCCTGATCTTTTCGTTCGAGTAAAAAAAACTCGGATAATGAGAGTGAACCGATCGAATCGTTAGAGTTTCTGCTTCGCGAAACCGATTGCTTTCGGCTTCTTTTCACGAGCGCTGGCATCGTTTCTTTTTCGTCGGTCGGGCACAACAAACGAACGGTGCGCGAACGATCATCGAAAATGTACTCTGGAGGAAAAAGTCACGGCGGAGTCGTTCTGTTTAAACAGGGTGTAACTGACGGTTTTTTTTCTGACGGTTGTTGCAGCGACCGTGCGAGTGACTCTTCGTAGGCGAGCAGACGCTAACCCCCAATAAGCAAACCAAACCAAACCAAACCAAATCAAACCAAATCAAGTTAGGTACTATGCTACACTCTCTTGTCCGGCGAATCGTCAACTCGTCGCTCTAAAACGCAGCTCCATTCTATTCTCCTCGCTATTGTCACACGTTGATCCACGCGATCGGCGCGACACACTTCTCCAACATCGAAGACGAAACTGTTACCTGTCCCTAGATGTCACCACTCCGTTCGTTGCTCCTCGGTCCCTCTCGCGGAAACCCAGTGTGCAAATCAACCCCGAGAGAGGGCCCTTCGCGTGTCACCCCTCTCCCGCCAAAAAGTTGCGTTTCCATCGTTAATTCGCCTGTTGAAAGTCCTCTTTGGCGAGGATGCGAGAAAATAAATTAAAAGGCGTAGTTCTGAAACGCGATACGCGCACGAACCGATCCGCAATTCTCCGATATCGTGGTGGAATCCGTCGTCGTCATCGTCGTCGTAGCCGCGCTCCTCGAAGACGTTGCGCACCACTGACGGTGGGCAAGACTTGACCGACACTGTTCAGAGAGGGGAGAGGTGCCTCGAGACCACATCGCATACCACAAGGCGAAGGAGCTAACCACCCTCCCCCCTTCCCCTGTGTTTTTGAGATGGCTGATATTTGTTGTGTTTGTAAGAGTTTAAATAACAACGTTTTATTACTTTTACATTGTTCTCAGCATGCTTTGATAATGCTACTAGGTATGTAAGATATATATATTGAAAATACCGTGTATACTGTCTGCGTCGCCCCGTACACTTACGTTTGAACACGCGTTGTGTGACTTGTAGACACGTAAGGCGACGTATTTATCTTGATGTTAGGAGGGGTGAGGTTGATTTTGCGAACTCGTGCGAATTCTGGTTTTTTTTTTTTTTTTTTTTTTATCATAGACTCGAGCACGATTCCTGATTCGCAAAATGAACCATCCTGCTCTTCGAATATCATCCTTGTCATTGGTTGAAACTCGTTGAAAACCTGTAACCTAGTTTTCGTACGCATATAGCAAGCCTCGTTTGCTGCATGTAATCGTCCGGCGAGTATACAAATTTACTCTTAACCATTTTTTTTTTTTTTTGTTGTTGTTGTGCTGATATACTTGGAGACACATGTACATTTATGTATGTATGTTTGTTTATTTGTTTGTTTGTGTGTACGTATGTATCTCTGTATCTGTATGTATGTATCTGTTTATCTACATATGTATATATATACACAAAGTGTCCCACGATTCGTGGTCAATCGACTGATGGAACATTGAGTATATTTGAATTTGGCTAATTCAACGAAGGGTTTAGCGAACAAATTTTATTCTTTCTTTTCGACAGATTTTTACATACAGAATCACTTCCCTGTTAATTATTCTTTTCTGTCATATCTAGAATTAGCTGAATTCAGGTATACTCGGTAAATTTTCAAGCTCGGCTTTTCTCGAAAAACGGCGACTTTAAAGAACAAACTTTATCCTTTTCTTTTCGACAGATTTTTACGTGTAGAGTCACCTTTCAGTTGATCTCAGAGCCGCGGGACACCCTGTATGTACGTACGTACATATGTAGCCTCTGCGTGCCTGACACGTGTACGTATACGCGGCGTACATTTCTTCGTCGATATATATTTTAAGGAAGGAGGGTTGCTAACACCGATTCACGGTGTGAAAGTCACGGAAGTGCCAGACGTCGAACAATTGACGCGTTTGCCCGCTGAACCGCGCGTTCGGTATCAATCCGTCCCTCGATTCGTTCGTCTCGCCTCTCACGTCTATTTATTATCTATTTTTTTTTTTTTTTTTTTTTTT